>NW_026899076.1:0-6920 GCF_033153095.1 Gastrolobium bilobum
AGAAATGGTACAAGAGAGAGAGAGAGAGAAAGAAAAGAAAAGAAAGAAAAAATAAAAACACACAAAAGGGGAAAATATAGCACAAAGTGGAAAAATTTATTATGATCCCCGTATTTGTGGTCATTCCAATAAGAATGTAACACTTGTATTTATTTATTTTTTATTTTTATTTTCTCTCCAATAGAGAGAGAAAGAAAAGAAAAGACAAGAAAAGAAATGGTACAGAAAAATAAAAACACACAAAAAGGGGAAAATATAGCACAAAGTGGAAGAATTTATTATGATCCCCGTATTTGTGGTCCTTCCAATAAGAATGCAACACTTGTATTTTTTTTTCTCTCCAATAGAGAGAGATAAAGAAAAGAAAGGAAAAGAAATGGTACAGAAAAAATAAAAACACACAAAAAGGGGAAAATACAGCACAAAGTGGAAAAATTTATTATGATCCCCGTATTTGTGGTCCTTCCAATAAGAATGCAACACTTGTATTTATTTATTTTTATTTTTTTTGTCTCTCCAATAGAGAGAGAGAGAAAGAAAAGAAAGAAATGGTACAGAAAAAATAAAGCACACAAAAGGGGAAAAGATAGCACAAAGTGGAAAAAAAATTTATGATCCCCGTATTTGTGGTTCTTCCAATAAGAATGCAACACTTGCATTTATTTCTTTTTTCTTTTTTTTCTCTCCCATAGTGAGAGAAAGAAAGAAAAAAGAAATGGTACAGAAAAATTAAAGCACACAAAGAGGGGAAAAGATAACACAAAGTTGAAAAATTTATTATGATCCACGTATTTGTGGTTCTTCCAATAAGAATGCAACACTTATATTTATTTATTTATTTATTTTTTCTCTCCAATAGAGGGAGAGAAAGAAAAGAAAAAAAAAAGAAAGGGTACAGAAAAAAATAAAAACACACAAAAGGGGAAAATATAGCACAAATTGGAAAAATTTATTATGATCCCCGTATTTGTGGTTCTTCCAATAAGAATTCAACACTTTTATTTATTTATTTTTTCTTTTTTTCTCTCTCCAAGGGAGAGAGAGAAAGAAAAAAAAGAAAAGAAATGGTACAGAAAAAATAAAAACACACAAAAAGGGGAAAATATAGCACAAAGTGGAAAAATTTATTACGATCCCTGTATTTGTGGTCCTTCCAATAAGAATGCAACACTTGTATTTAGTTATTTTTTTTTCTCTCTCCAATAGAGAAAGAGAAAGAGAAGGAAAAGAAAAGAAAAGAAAAGAAATGGTACAGAAAAAATAAAAACACACAAAAAAGGGAAAATATAGCACAAAGTGGAAAAATATATTATGATCCCCGTATTTGTGGTCCTTCCAATAAGAACGCAACACTTGTATTTATTTTTCCTTTTTTTCTCTTTCCAATAGAGAGAGAAAGAAAAGAAAAGAAATGGTACAGAAAAAATAAAGCACACAAAAAGGAGAAAAGATAGCACAAAGTGGAAAAATTTATTATGATCCCCGTATTTGTGGTCCTTCAATAAGAATACAACACTTCTATTTATTTTTTATTTTTATTTTTTTCTCTCTCCAATAGAGAGAGAAGAAAAAAAAGAAAAGAAATGGTACAGAAAAAATAAAAACACACAAAATTGGGAAAATATAGCACAAAGTGAAAAAATTTATTGTGATCCCCGTATTTGTGGTCCTTCCAATAAGAATGCAACACTTTTTTTTATTTTTTTTTTCTTTTTTTCTATCTCAAATACAGACAGAAAAGAAAAAAAAAGAAATGGTACAGAAAAAATAAAGCACACCAAAAGGGGAAAATATAGCACAAAGTGGAAAAATTTATTATGATCCACGTATTTGTGGTCCTTCCAATAAGAATGCAACACTTGTATTTTTTTTTTTCTTTCACCAATAGAGAGAGAAAGAAAAAAAACGGTAAAAAAAAAATAAACCACACAAAAAGGGGAAAAGATAGCACAAAGTGGAAAAATTTATTATGATCCCCATTTTTGTGGTCCTTCCAATAAGAATGCAACACTTGTATTTATTTATTTTTTATTTTTTTATTTTTTCTCTCTCCAAGAGAGAGAGAGAAAGAAAAGAAAAGAAAAGAAATGGTACAGAAAAAATAAAAACACACAAAAGGGGAAAATATAGCACAAAGTGGAAAAATTTATTATGATCCCCGTATTTGTGGTCATTCCAATAAGAATGCAACACTTGTATTTATTTTTATTTTTTATTATGATCCCCGTACACAATAAGAATGCAACACTTGTATTTATTTATTTTTTATTTTTTTATTTTTTCTCTCTCCAAGAGAGAGAGAGAAAGAAAAGAAAAGAAAAGAAATGGTACAGAAAAAATAAAAGCACACAAAAGGGGAAAAGATAGCACAAAGTGGAAAAAAAATTTATGATCCCCGTATTTGTGGTCATTCCAATAAGAATGCAACACTTGCATTTATTTCTTTTTTCTTTTTTTTCTCTCCCATAGAGAGAGAAAGAAAAAAAAAAGAAATGGTACAGAAAAATTAAAGCACACAAAAAGGGGAAAAGATAACACAAAGTTGAAAAATTTATTATGATCCCCGTATTTGTGGTTCTTCCAATAAGAATGCAACACTTATATTTATTTATTTATTTATTTTTTCTCTCCAATTGAGGGAGAGAAAGAAAAGAAAAAAAAAGAAAGGGTACAGAAAAAATAAAAACACACAAAAGGGGAAAATATAGCACAAATTGGAAAAATTTATTATGATCCCCGTATTTGTGGTCCTTCCAATAAGAATTCAACACTTTTATTTATTTCTTTTTTCTTTTTTTCTCTCTCCAAGGGAGAGAGAGAAAGAAAAAAAATAAAAGAAATGGTACAGAAAAAATAAAAAACACACAAAAAGGAGAAAATATAGCACAAAGTGGAAAAATATATTACGATCCCTGTATTTGTGGTCCTTCCAATAAGAATGCAACACTTGTATTTAGTTATTTTTTTTTCTCTCTCCAATAGAGATAGAGAAAGAGAAAGAAAAGAAAAGAAAAGAAAAGAAATGGTACAGAAAAAATAAAAACACACAAAAAAGGGAAAATATAGCACAAAGTGGAAAAATATATTATGATCCCCGTATTTGTGGTCCTTCCAATAAGAACGCAACACTTGTATTTATTTTTCCTTTTTTTCTCTTTCCAATAGAGAGAGAAAGAAAAGAAAAGAAATGGTACAGAAAAAATAAAGCACACAAAAAGGAGAAAAGATAGCACAAAGTGGAAAAATTTATTATGATCCCCGTATTTGTGGTCCTTCCAATAAGAATGCAACACTTGTATTTATTTTTTCTTTTTTTATTTTTTTCTCTCTCCAATAGAGAGAGAGAGAGAGAGAAAAAATAAATACAGAGAGAAAGAAAAAAAAAGAAATGGTACAAAAAAATAAAGCACACAAAAAGGGGAAAAGATAGCACAAAGTGGAAAAATTTATTATGATCCCCGTATTTGTGGTCCTTCCAATAAGAATGCAACACTTGTATTTATTTATTGTTTTTTTTCTCTGTCCAATAAAGAGAGAGAAAGAAAAGAAAAGAAAAGAAATGGTACAGAAAAAATAAAAACATACAAAATGGGGAAATATAGCACAAAGTGGAAAAATTTACTATGATCCCCGTATTTGTGGTCCTACTAATAAGAATGCAACACTTGTATTTATTTTTTTTCTCTCCAATAGAGAGAGAAAGAAAAGAAAAGAAAAGAAAAAATAAAAACACACAAAAAGGGGAAAATATAGCACAAAGTGGAAAAATTTATTATGATCCCCGTATTTGTGGTCCTTCCAATAAGAATGCAACACTTGTATTTATTTATTTTTCTTTGTCTTTTTTTTCTCTCTCCAATAGAGAGAGAAAGAAAAAGAAAAGAAAAGAAATGGTACAGAAAAAATAAAGCACACAAAAGGGGAAAAGATAGCACAAAGTGGAAAAAAAATTTATGATCCCCGTATTTGTGGTCCTTCCAATAAGAATGCAACACTTGCATTTATTTATTTTTTCTTTTTTTTCTCTCCCATAGAGAGAGAGAAAAAAAAAGAAATGGTACAGAAAAATTAAAGCACACAAAAAGGGGAAAAGATAACACAAAGTTGAAAAATTTATTATGATCCCCGTATTTGTGGTTCTTCCAATAAGAATGCAACACTTATATTTATTTATTTATTTATTTTTTCTCTCCAATAGAGGAAGAGAAAGAAAAGAAAAAAAAAGAAAGGGTACAGAAAAAATAAAAACACACAAAAGGGGAAAATATAGCACAAATTGGAAAAATTTATTATGATCCCCGTATTTGTGGTCCTTCCAATAAGAATTCAACACTTTTATTTATTTATTTTTTATTTTTTCTCTCTCCAAGGGAGAGAGAGAAAGAAAAAAAAGAAAAGAAATGGTACAGAAAAAATAAAAACACACAAAAAGGGGAAAATATAGCACAAAGTGGAAAAATTTATTACGATCCCTGTATTTGTGGTCCTTCCAATAAGAATGCAACACTTGTATTTAGTTATTTTTTTTTTCTCTCTCCAATAGAGAAAGAGAAAGAGAAAGAAAAGAAAAGAAAAGAAAAGAAAAGGTACAGAAAAAATAAAAACACACAAAAAAGGGAAAATATAGCACAAAGTGGAAAAATATATTATGATCCCCGTATTTGTGGTCCTTCCAATAAGAACGCAACACTTGTATTTATTTTTCCTTTTTTTCTCTTTCCAATAGAGAGAGAAAGAAAAGAAAAGAAATGGTACAAAAAAAATAAAGCACACAAAAAGGAGAAAAGATAGCACAAAGTGGAAAAATTTATTATGATCCCCGTATTTGTGGTCCTTCCAATAAGAATGCAACACTTGTATTTATTTATTTTTTATTTTTTTATTTTTTCTCTCTCCAATAGAGAGAGAGAAAGAAAAGAAAAGAAATGGTACAGAAAAAATAAAAACACACAAAAAGGGGAAAATATAGCACAAAGTGGAAAAATTTATTATGATCCCCGTATTTGTGGTCCTTCCAATAAGAATGCAACACTTGTATTTATTTTTTATTTTTTTTTCCAATAGAGAGAGAGAAAAAAGAAAAAGAAAAGAAATGGTACAGAAAAAATAAAACACACAAAAAGGGGAAAATATAGCACAAAGTGGAAAAATTTATTATGATCCCCGTATTTGTGGTCCTTCCAATAAGAATGCAACACTTGTATTTATTTTTTTTTTCTCTCTCCAATAGAGAGAGAAAGAAAAAAAAGAAATGGTACAAAAAAAAATAAAGCACACAAAAGGGGAAAAGATAGCACAAAGTGGAAAAATTTATTATGATCCCCGTATTTGTGGTCCTTCCAATAAGAATGCAACACTTGTATTTATTTTTTTTTTTTTTTTTTCTCTTTAGAGAGAGAAAGAAAAAAAAGAAATGGTACAGAAAAATTAAAGCACACAAAAAGGGGAAAAGATAGCACAAAGTTGAAAAATTTATTATGATCCCCGTATTTGTGGTCCTTCAATAAGAATACAACACTTCTATTTATTTTTATTTTTTATTTTTTTCTCTCTCCAATTGAGAGAGAGAAGAAAAAAAAGAAAAGAAATGGTACAGAAAAAATAAAAACACACAAAATGGGGAAAATATAGCACAAAGTGGAAAAAATTATTGTGATCCCCGTATTTGTGGTCCTTCCAATAAGAATGCAACACTTGCATTTATTTTTTTTATTTTTTTTCTCTCTGCAATAGAGAGAGAAAGAAAAGAAAAGAAAAGAAATGGTACAGAAAAAATAAAAACACACAAAAAGGGGAAAATATAGCACAAAGTGGAAAAATTTATTATGATTCACGTATTTGTGGTCCTTCCAATAAGAATGCAACACTTGTATTTATTTTTTTTTCTCTCACCAATAGAGAGAGAAAGAAAAAAAACGGTAAAAAAAAATAAACCACACAAAAAGGGGAAAAGATAGCACAAAGTGGAAAAATTTATTATGATCCCCGTATTTGTGGTCCTTCCAATAAGAATGCAACACTTTTATTTATTTATTTTTTATTTTTTTATTTTTTCTCTCTCCAAGAGAGAGAGAGAAAGAAAAGAAAAGAAAAGAAATGGTACAGAAAAAATAAAAACACACAAAAGGGGAAAATATAGCACAAAGTGGAAAAATTTATTATGATCCCCGTATTTGTGGTCATTCCAATAAGAATGTAACACTTGTATTTATTTATTTTTTATTTTTATTTTCTCTCCAATAGAGAGAGAGAAAGAAAAGAAAAGAAAAGAAATGGTACAGAAAAATAAAAACACACAAAAAGGGGAAAATATAGCACAAAGTGGAAGAATTTATTATGATCCCCGTATTTGTGGTCCTTCCAATAAGAATGCAACACTTGTATTTTTTTTTCTCTCCAATAGAGAGAGATAAAGAAAAGAAAGGAAAAGAAATGGTACAGAAAAAATAAAAACACACAAAAAGGGGAAAATACAGCACAAAGTGGAAAAATTTATTATGATCCCCGTATTTGTGGTCCTTCCAATAAGAATGCAACACTTGTATTTATTTATTTTTCTTTTTTTCTCTCTCCAATAGAGAGAGAGAAAGAAAAGAAAGAAATGGTACAGAAAAAATAAAGCACACAAAAGGGGAAAAGATAGCACAAAGTGGAAAAAAAATTTATGATCCCCGTATTTGTGGTTCTTCCAATAAGAATGCAACACTTGCATTTATTTCTTTTTTCTTTTTTTTCTCTCCCATAGTGAGAGAAAGAAAGAAAAAAGAAATGGTACAGAAAAATTAAAGCACACAAAGAGGGGAAAAGATAACACAAAGTTGAAAAATTTATTATGATCCACGTATTTGTGGTTCTTCCAATAAGAATGCAACACTTATATTTATTTATTTATTTATTTTTTCTCTCCAATAGAGGGAGAG
>NW_026899077.1:0-69483 GCF_033153095.1 Gastrolobium bilobum
TGTCATTGATCAAGGCTCCTGATAATCTTTACAAGATTATCTAATTCGGTGCTACTCCACTAAAAGCCTGAACGTGAACTCCAAGATTAATGACCTTTATAACATTAATATGCATTGCCCCTTTATAGAATGTCTATAATTCATTGATTAGTTTTCTGTAACCCAATCAATTATTTATTCCCTTGACTTTGATAATTTCTCTAATGGATTACATGCACTGGCCAGTGTCTTTAATATCCAAGTACCGAAATATATCAAGGGGATATTTCCTATAAATTCCTTGTTGTTTATCTCATAAATACTGATAATCAAATAATCTCACTCCCAAAACACCGAGTTATTGGCCGTCAAAAGATCGGACCTCACCCGTTGGTAAATCAAAGAATGAAAACTATTTGATTACCTATTTATAATAAACTCAGGATTAAGAGCAATCACATAACTATAGTTAACTGGAGATTTGATACCTTATGACAGAAAAACAACCTTAATCAAATCTCTCCTTGATCATTTCAATGTGAATGTTAATTCACACCAATATTTTACAATGATTCGGACAAAATCACTTCATAAAATATTGGAGCCTGAATGAAGTGCCCAACTTTATTTAATGGCTGTGACTCCATTCATCAATTGTGAGATCCTATGATCATGTCCTCCATGAACGTATCCATATGATCATATACTCCACAATTTGATCCGGACCTTTATGTTTGTAAATAGTGCGCAAAATAAATAAATAAAACCTTATTTATGAAATTCAGAAAATTATTTTATTGTTTCATCGTCTTACTCCAAGAGCACAATGAAACCAATAACTCCCACTTGCTTAATGCAAGTCTGGGATCCTCCTAAGACCCAAAGAAGTAACATGCCTCTCGAACACAAGTTCAGGCAAACTGTTAGTAACTGGGTCTGCAAGATCCACCTCTAATGCTATCTGAGTTTAGTGAAAAACTCATAGCTCGAGGTTGATTTTCTTGAGTCAATATCCACTTGAAATAACTGAAGTTTTGAAAACTCAGCTTTTCAAGACTCCCAACCAGCATATAATCTCTCGTTCTCCAAAGATACTTGAGTACATGCTTAACAATAATCTAGTATTCCTCTAGGTTCAAAATGGTACTATCTCACTACTCCCACTGCGTGACAGATGTCTGGTTTAACGCCCAACATGATATGCGTGAGTCTACCTTTGCCAAAGCATAAGATATCTTGCTCATGCATTCTTCCTTCTTAGAAGTCTTTGGTCACTCCTTAGGAAGATGAATTTCACATCTGAGAATTATAATTCTTCTCTTAGAATTCTCATGTTGAATTTTGGGTTTTGTCAATGTAAGTAGCCTGAGGTGATGCCAACAACTTATTCTTCCGGTCTCATAAGAGTTTTATACCAAGAATATAATTGGCTTCCCCAGTACTTCCATACCAAAACACTAACTTAGCCAACTCTTTATGCTTGATATTACCTCCACATTGTTTCTAATAAGGAGCATATCATCTACATAAAGTACCAGAAAAGCTACTGTCTTCCGTTGTATCCTTTACATACAAATACACATCATTCATCAAGGTTCTCTCAAAATCAAAATTTTGATAACCTGATCAAAACTGATGTTTCAAGACCTGGATGCTTGCTTAAGTCTATGAAATAGACTTTCACAACTTGCATACCGTGTGTTCCTACTCATTTGCTATAAACCCTTTTGGTTGTTGTATGTAGATATCCTGACATCCAACTCCCAAAATGAAATCTCATAATTGAGACTTATAGCAACTAAGAGAATCTGGATAGACTCAAGCATGGCGTCTGGCAAAAAATGCCTCCAAGCTAGCTTTGAAGGTTTTCACCTTTCTGTCCATCCTCTCTTTGCCTTTTATGTCCACATGCACCTTGTGGGTTTTACCCCTCTTGGTGTATTTACTAGGACCGAACGGAGTTGAAATACAAATACTTCATCTCATTGTTCATAGCGTGAGCAACACTTGATCAACAACATCTTCTAGTGTATTATCGTAACTAGTAGGATCAATATCACTCAACAAGAGACAACTTGAGAGTTAACAAGGTTCTCTCCTACTACGAATGTACTGCACTAGACCTTGTGTATTTATAGGTAAAACAAATAGTGGGTCAAATGATGGATCTTCAATTTCTTGAGGATCTGATTATCCTTGATATTGTTCCTTTACATGTGATACTAATATTTCTACTAGTTTCACTTATATATTATCATGTTGAATTTCCAATCATGGTTCTCTTGTTTGTTCACTTAGAGATATATCTATCCCCTCTTGAACAATCAAGGGAACAATGGATGAAGCTTCTAGAGATTCTGGAAATTCTTGATCTGAGATAAATCTCATCAAGAATAACCTAACTTAAGAGCTTATAATTTCTTATCTAGTCCTCCTTTAAGAAAATCATGTGACTGCTCACTTAGATTATCTTGTCCTTAAGACTATATAAGAAATCATCCCTAGTTCTCTTAGGGTAGCCAAAAGATATGCACACTTCATACAAGATTCCATCTCATTTGACTGCTGTTGTAGGAAGTGTGTCGTAGCACCCTAAATTCGAATATGGTTTGATCTGGGCTTGCACTCTTTCCATAATTCTTTAGGTGTCTTTACAACAAACTTTGACGGAACCAAGTTAAGAAGGTACATTTCCTTCTCTTAGGCATCTCCCTTGAACAACATTGACAAAGATGAATAACTGAACATGATCTTCACCAAGTCTAGAAATGTTTGATTTTTGCATACTGCAACTTCATTCAACTAATGCGTTCTTAGAGTTGACAGTTACGAAAACTATCCCCTCTTAAATCAGGTAAGACCTGAACTTACCAGACAGGTAGCCAACACTTTAGTCAGACCAAAGTGTTTTTGATTTGAACACCTACATGTTTTTCTGCCTCAGACTTAAACCTCTTGGAAATTTCCAGAAGCTTTAGACTTATGACGCACGTGGTTCATCTGTCCCAATCCAGAGTAAACATTCATATAATGAAGTACTCATCACCTCTTATGGTCTGAACGCTAAGTGGTCCACATACATTAGTATATACCAGTTCCAGTTGAATAGTTGCGCAAACCTTTTTGGCCGTTATAGGATTGCTTGGCCACTTTACCTTCCAAATAGGACTAACATGTAGCTGTTAGTTAAAAGATTCTTGAACTTTCAGTATCTCTTTTAACTAAAACATATTTTCTACTTGAGATAATGTGACTCAATCACAAAGGCCAAAGTTATGTTTCATTTGAAACTTTTATTTCTTTGGTGAAAATCCTTGTTCATCATCCTTTCCATTCAACATAACAAATTTAAAAAGGTTATAGGACATAGGTAATAAAGACTATTTAAACAATGTACCAGAACAAACAAGACGAAGATGAACTTCGAAATGTAACTGAGGAATCAATTGCATTGTCAACCCATGTTTTAACCAAAACAACTAACAAAAATTGAATTCCTCTTGAAATCTAGAACAAATAAACAGTCACCCAAAACCATAGTCTTATAAATAACTTGTCTTACTGCAAATGCAGACACAAGTTCCCATTTTCAAGCTTAAAATATCTATGTCCATTGCTGACAGGTATGCCATGTTTGAACTACTACAAAGAGTAACAAACATAATCAGTGATTCCTGAATCAATAATTCATTCACTGATCAGGCCTTGATATGCCCATGTCTGGTTCTTTTCATCACCTCTGGGCAATTTTTCTTTCAGTGTCCCTTTAGTCTGTACTTGAAGAACTTGCCTTGCGGCTTCTTCATAGCAACTGGTTTGACAACTGATAACCAAGTCATTTTGTTCTTGTTACCACCCTTGGGTTTCCCTTTGGATTTAACAAGACTCTTAGCAAAACCTGCACCGACTGCATTCTGTCTAGCAGAGCTGCTAGACGCAGCAAACATGTCATTAAGAGTCTGAAGCATTTTTACTCCACTCTTAATCATGTACACTTGCTTCTGCAAGTATTTGGAAAGACTGACAATAATATAGCAACGAACTACCATATCTGCCCTTTCTCAATTTGAGAAATGCATCATAGTTTCCTTAAACGCTTTCTCTGCAGGTTGCTATGGCCCTCACATTGTCAGGACAAATTTTAGCTTCCATGTTTTAGAACAATATCAAAGATTTGCTTTTCACTTATTCATAGTTGGTACCATCTAAAGGTTTTCGACTCAAAATCATTTCTAAGATATTTTCTGAAAAACATATAAAGCACACAATTACAGACGAATGCAATAAACAAACGAAATGCAAGTAGATTCTCATAACTACTCTTGTTTATTGTTAACAATCCTTTAGTTTATCTTTACAAGGCTTACGATGGGCAAGTCACTTGTAAAAACCAAAATTGTTATTTGGGCTTTCAGTGCCATTGCCAGAGCCTCGATGGGAGGGTTAACAATTTTACCAAAGTTGAATGTAATTAACCATTGTTTAATTTCAAAATTATCCTTAGTGTCTAAGCATTGCCGACGATGGGCCGTACAATACTTTACTAAAATTTTGAAATTATTAAGATTTAATCTAGTGAAATCTGATTATCCTTATCCGATGGGGCTTCGGATAACCATTTCACTAATAAACCCACAAATGGAGCCCGCAGGTTTTAAAATTAATTAATTTTTAAAACCTTCACCCATTCAACATTTTTGTTTGAGAATTTTCATAAGCCCAGTCGAATTCATTGTTTAATTTCAAAATTATCTTTAATAACTTAGTATTATCGACGATGGGACGTACAATACTTTAAAATTTTGAAATTATTAAGGCCCAATAAAATCCAATCATGCTTATCCGTTGGGGCCTCACATGATTATTTTATTGATAGGCCCACAATGCGCCTGGAGGTTAAATTAATTTCTTAATTTAAATCTCCTCCCATAGATATTTAAGTCCAATCTAATAAAATCCAATCATGCTTATTCGATGGGACTTCACATGATTATTTTATTAATAGTCCTATAATGCGCTTGAAGGTTAAATTAATCTCTTAATTTAAATCTCCTTCCATTCAACATAAGCAACATTTTCTAATTTCCAAGAATTATTTAATTGAGAGTATCCTTTGTTTGATTTCAAAAACTATATAAGTAAGAGCGCCGATAAACGTGCACTAAGCTTAACATAATTTTGAAAGTATTAAGGTCCTGAAATCCGGTCACTTTACGTCAGCGTGTGCTCCAAACAATCATGATACATGAATGTTGTATGCAGCGTGTGTTATTCCATGACCATTTCAGAAAAACCCACAAATTACTCGCAAAATAAAAGAATTCTCTCAAGAATTTTTCTCTAATTATTTTTCTAGATTTAAATCATCCAAATAGCTGACTTAATTATTAATCTAGATTGCAACAATCATAATAATTATCATTTATGAGGATAATTTGAAATCAAAATAATTTCCATAACGATTATTTGTCTTGATGTTAATAATCCAAAATTAATTAATTCAATTATTAATCTAGATTTTTAATAAAAATCATAATAATTATTAATTAATTTCTTAGGATGATTTAAAATCAAAATAATCCTATAATAACTATCATACTAGTCGCTGAAGACATAATAGCTATTATGCTCATGCAATCATACAAGTTATGCAACAATATGGCACCACCTATTCTATATGGCATGTTATCGCAATAAAGCATGTTATCTATCATATAATTTATACCAATCAATAAAAGCATTAAATAATAAATCATAATTACTTTAATCCATGGCCTTCCTATTTTAAAGAAAATAAAATAAAATAAAATTAAATAATACAACTTTGGAATTCAACTTTCGCCTAGCCCATAGTATCTGTCTCAAGCCCCTTTAGGGTTTCATGGGCCCAAAAGCCCAAAGACCCAATCCTTTGGCGAGAAACCCTAGGACGCGAAAGAGGAACCCTAGCCGTCAGGTCTGCCGCACCGTCACCCGAAGTCAAATCAGGCTGAAACTCCAGGGGAAGGACCGCCACGTAGAGACGAGTGCACCGCCGCCGGAACCACCCAAAAAGGTGGCCGGACGCTCTCTCACTCTCCCATTCTTTGCCGGAGAGTGGCAGCCACTCTCAGCCTCTTGTGGAGGCGCGTGGTAGAGCGTGGAGTCTCCGATGGAGGTGATCCACCACCTTTGCGTTCGTCTTTCCGTCCTCTTTCCAACCATATATAGATCGAGCCATTCTGAGATCGGGAAGTCCTCGAAAAGTCTCCGACAGTACTGACTGCGCATCTTACTCGCGGTTTCTCGATCTTGAACTTTTACAAAATATTGGAAAAATACACAGAAATTCCAAAAATAAACAAAAACAGCAAGGAGGAAACCTAATCATATGGGATTAGCCTCCTTGTTACAAATCGAGAAATACACGAGAGATCCTAACCATGGATTAAAGCATTTTTACCGATTAAAATTTAAACTTTTATGAAAATGAATTATAAAATACACATGCTAGATTCATACCATAATCCTAGAACCCTAGGTGCCACATTTCAAGAAGCAAAACTAATTACATGAATAGTGAAACTAGATTCACATACCAATGTACAGTCAAGGCTCTGATACCAATTGAAGGAAATCTTAGATTTATGCGGAAGCGATTTAGGACCTAGTACATTGGTATGCTTACCGAATCATCCTTGTTTCACAATTACCTCTCGGTGCGCAGGTGTCGTGTAGAATCTTCCCTTGTAGGATTCCTCTTCACGAACAGCTCACCTTAGCGCCGCAGCACGAACAACCTCCTTGAAGCTAGACTGTGGCAGATCTTCCAGACTATCTCTCGAGGAGGATGAGATGGTTGTGTGGGCAACCGTTCAGATGATGAACGTCTGCCTCTTGGGGTTTGTTTCTGATGATCTATTCACCTTGGAGGCACAAGAGGAGAAAACCATGAATATATACGCTTAGGTCTTAGACATAACTCAACCCTAAGCCTCATGGGCTCAAGTTTCACTGAAGCCCAATAGGACTTTAGTGACCAAAAGAGCATATATCCAACAGATTCATCTTCAGAATGTTTTCACACACACTATATATAGCGACTTAGATAAGTTTATTTATAGCTATTATTTTATAACTATATACTGTCGGTAGTGCATAGTTATAATATTAAAGTTGTTTATTTTTTTCTTTCTCCAGGTCAGCAGACATGTTCTGAAAAATGACTAAGAAAAGAGAAAAAAAAAATAATTTTTAATGTTCTCTCCCTTGTCTCTCTGCTGATATAGAAAGAAAGAAAAAAATAATTTTAATGTTATAACTATAAAAGGATAGTTATAAATAACCTTATTTAAAGTAATTGTTGAGATTTTGTTTCCATATGGCAAAATTATTTCTACACCTGGTGCACATAGAGATGCAGTAGGCCAGGATATATACATGCAAATCCTAGGATACGTATTCTGGCTTTTTTTGAAAAAAATAAAAACAATGGGGCCACTTTATGGTCTCGTTTCTAATAAGCGATTGTGCGTGGAACTCTTTAATTTGTTGAAGAGCTTCATCCACAAGGAACCTATCATTGGTTGGCCAATAGAAGCAGAGCAGGCATACAACTGAAAAGAGGTTAATGGAGGAAATAGGTGCAAACGTGGAGTTCACACGAACTGTGAATACTGCCAATTACGAAGAGGAAGTGAAAAATGTGATAAAAATAGGTGTGGTCCAATAGTTGAAACAGCGGGTGAATTTATTATGTTGAAATTCACATTTGCTTGGAGAAAATTCTATAAATAACGGCAAACATTAAGTTCTTCCCCACTGAAAGCCTTAGAGAGAAAATATTAGTTTGTGAGCCATCTAGTGTACCCATTATAATTGGAAATAAATTAAGGTGATCCATCATAACCTCGGAAAGAAACTTATGTCAGTTTCAGCAACTTCAACACTAGTTGCTCCAACCTCTAATGCTTCCTCCGATTTCTCTCGACCTTCGGCAAATTATCATCCCAATGTTTGGGGAGATCATTTTATTCAATATGGTTTGGAACCTACGGTAATATGATTTTATTCTTACAAAGCTTTACATATGCAATATGCATGTACATAATTCTATCATACTCGTGACTAACGGCCATAATCATATTTTGAGTCTCACATATTTTGTATATGTACATCAAGTGTCTGTTGAAGAACTTTGACTTTGTAGATCAATTTTTATTAATTCTCTCCATTATTTTATGGAAATTTAGTCTCATTAATAACATAACAAAAGTTTAATTAACGTGCAGGAAGTGGATGAAATAATGGAGAAGCAAATTATAATACTAAAAGAAAAAGTAAGACAGAAGCTAATCCCTGGTAATGAGAAGGCCTTAAGGCCCTTGACGGAAGCTACCTTGATTGATTCAATCCAACGTTTGGGATTACACTATCATTTTGAACATGAGATTGGTGAAGTGTTGCAGCGTATTCACAATAGTTATGTTGAAAATGATATAGTAACTCTCAATGAAGACCTCTGTTCTCTTGCCCTTGTCTTTAGGTTACTGAGGCAACAAGGATATAACATTTCACCCGGTAGGCCCCACCTCATCTACTTTTATTACATTTTACTTGTAAAAGATTTTGGAAAAATATATAATACATGATTAAACAAACACCAGAACTCAAAAGAAAATGATGAGAAAATGGATTAACATTGCAAAAAAAAAAAAAAAAAATTATGTATCTTATAAATACAAAAACAACTATGGATCTTACGGTTGGAGATTAAATTCCAGATGTTTTTAAGAAGTTCAAGAATGAGGAAGGAAACTTCAAGGAAACAATTACTGCTGATGTTGAGGGAATGTTAAGTTTGTACGAAGCTGCACATGTCAGGATTCATGGAGAAGACATATTGGATGAAGCGCTTGCTTTCACTACCTCACATCTTCAGTTCATGACCACACAATTGAGTCCTTCTCTTGCTTCGAAAGTCAATCATGCCTTAAAACGACCACTCCGCAAGAACCTGCCAAGGCTAGTGGCAAGGCATTACATTTCTACTTATGAGGAAGACCCTTCACATGATGAAACTTTGTTACTATTTGCCAAATTAGATTTTAATATGCTGCAAAAATCACACCAGAAGGAACTTGGCAGTATTTCAATGTAAGTTTTTCAACGACATCACGATAATAAATAGTTAGAAAACATGTCACCAAAAAAAAAAAAATAGTTAGAAAACATTAATTTTTTCAACATGCAAGTCACTCATTTCTTGGTTATGGTAATTGGTCATCTTCAATGAATTAGGTGGTGGAAAGATTTGGATTTTGCAACAAAACTGCCTTTTGCACGCAATAGGATTGTGGAAGCTTACTTTTGGATATTGGGAGTGTTTTTTGAGCCCCAATACTCTCTCGGTAGAAGGCTAATGACAAAGGTGATATCTATGGCATCAATAATGGATGATATATATGATGTCTATGGTACATTGGAAGAGCTATATATTTTCACTGAAGCAATAGAAAGGTTTGGGGTTTTAAATTAACTACGAAATGATCACTTTTATTTCCTAACTGAATTATTTTCTAGGTTGAAACCTGTTAACATTTTGATGGCCTTTCCATAATTAATGGACATTTTAGGTGGGATATCAGCTGCAGGGATTTTGTGCCAGAGTACATGAAATTTTACTACCAAGCACTCTTGGATGTTTATAAAGAAATTGAACAAGAGATGGCCAAGGAAGGAAGAGCATTCTGTGTAATCTATGCAAAAAATCAAGTATAATTCTGATTCTATTTGCCTTTTTCGAAGTTGTAATAACTTATATTTAATCTTGTAAATTATTGTGGTGTCCATATATACCAGATGAAAAGATTGGCCCAAGCCTACTTTGCTGAGGCTAAATGGTTAAGTAGCAATTATACTCCGTCAATGGAAGAGTATATGGATGTTGCACAAGTAAGTTCTGCTTACCATATGCTCACAGCAACAGCCTTCATAGGGATGGGAGATATTGCTACAGAAAAGGCCTTCCAATGGTTAACCAATGACCCTAAAATTGTTAATTCTTCAAAAATTATTGGCAGACTCATGGATGATATTGTTTCCAACGAGGTAATTAATCCCGAGATTTAATTTCCTTCATATTCTAAAATACATATTTAATAGTTTCTTCCCTTCATTTTGTTTTAGTTTGAGCAGAAGAGAGGGCATGTTGCCTCTGCTCTTGAGTGCTACATGAAGCAACACCGTGTCACAAAACAAGATGCCATTGATGAATTATATAGACGAGTGACGAGTGCTTGGAAGGATATCAACGAGGAATTGCTTGACCCTACCGAAATGCCAAAACCTCTTCTGATTATAGTTCTCAACCTGTCACGTGTAATTGAAGTGCTTTACAAAGACGGAGATGGCTACACTCACTCTGAAAAATCAACAAAGAACGAAATTGCAGCGATCCTTTCGAATCCAGTGTCAGTATAAGAATAAGGGGTTCTATTCTTCAAATGTCTTATAAACAGTTATCGCAATGTATGTTGTACTGAATGTTTTGGAATAAGGAAGAGTGACGAGTTTGTAAAACGATAATAAACTATGTTTTAGATAAGCCAAAAGTGTTTGTAATTTTAAATTATATAATTTGTGTCATTTCACTGAGAGACGTAATAGTACCAAAACTGAAGATTAATATTCCTCTATAGATTCTTTGTACGGACTTAATAGTACCAAAACCGAAGTAAAAGAACTAAAAAAAAATTAAAAAAAGTGAAAAGAAAAGAAAAACCTATCGTCAGACGAGTAACTAGTGAGGAATATATAGAAATCTTACAAGAAATGGGTTAGGCGCGTACTTCTGCTAGGGTCTTGACTTCGTTTTTTCTTCTGGGTTTTCGATGGAGGATTCGAACAACAACAATGGAGAGGCGCTGGCTATGGCGCGGAAGAGCACCAAGAGAACTAAGAATGGGGAGGAAATCCCCACTGAGATACGCATGCAGGAGGCCGTAAAGGAGTATCAATCTGGAGCTTCGATCAAAACAAATCTAAGGTCGTTTGCTGAGGTTACGGGGGCGGAGAATGGTGTAGCTGGAGATTCACTTCCATGGCTTGTTGAGGAAGATGACCCCGATCTGGAACCTCTGGACCCTAAATTGGGTGTTATTTCAGAGTGGGGTTTTCAAACGATCATTAGGGAGGATGGATCCGTAGAGATAAGGAGTAACAGTGAAGCCATAGAAATGATGAGACAACGTTGGAAGAACGCGCTGATTGTCAAACTGCTAGGCAAAAGGATTGGAGTGGGCTTCATGAAGAAGATGCTGGAATTGATGTGGGCCAAGGCAGGGAGCATCACTGTCGCTGATTTGGGGAACGAATTCTTTTCACTGAGATTCAATTGCTTAGAAGACCTCAATCTGGCCATTACGGGAGGACCCTGGGTAATTCTCGGCCACTATTTAGCAATTCTCAAGTGGGAGCCATGTTTTGATCCGGACAAGGCCAACATCCACAAGGTGGCAGCCTGGGTCCGTCTTCCAGGCATACCCCAAGAATATTGTGAGTTTCCCTTCCTTAATCAGTTGGGGAATGTGATTGGAAAAGTACTCAAAATCGATAGAACCACCTCCACTGGGGACAGGGCTCGGTTTGCTAGGGTTTGTATTGAGATTGATCTAGCTAAACCTTTGAGGGGCTCTTATATTCTTGATGGGCGTAGGAAGAGGGTGGAATACGAGGGCTTGTTCTTGATTTGCCTCAAGTGTGGCAAGTATGGACACAATTCAGAGGCTTGTCCTGACTACGTGAAGACCACAAATCCGGTCAAACCCAATGCGGCTCCTGAGCAACCTGTGGAAGTCCCTTGCAATCTTGGGGTTGGGCCATGGATGGTGGTCCAGCATAGGAAAAAGAATCAACAACAAGCTCAGAAGAAGGAATCAATCAATGACAGGAGTTTTGGTGAAGATATCTCGAATAAGAAAAATGTGAAGGGTGCTGGTAGTATTCCCAAAGTAGAGAAGAGTCAACAGGAAGTCATTTCTGGAATTATTCCAGGATCAGCCCCTTCAATGACTAATGAGAGCAAGGAGAATGAGGAGTCTCTTAATTCAGTTCAGTCCCATGCTACAGGGATGAATTTTGCAGTAGTAGTTAGTGAGTAAGGTAGAAGAAACCCAGGGAGTAAAAATCCTATGTCAGTTAATAAGAAAACCTTGAAGGGTTAGAATACTAAGAGTAAAGGTGCAGTTAAAGCAACTCACCCTAAGGTTGTTTATGACAGCAGCTCTAAAGTTCATAAAGAAAGTGGCAATGGGAACCAGATTATACAGTGTTAGTATTTGGGTGTCCTAGAGACAATCTTATGATTAAATAAGGACATAGATGTAGACCCTTTTAATATTGTCACAAATAAATGAAAGCACTATTTATCTTGTTTCATAACTCTGTCTCGATATTAATGTTAATATATTATGAATAATTTGATAAACCCCGTGGAATAAAATAGGTATCTCTTGAGTATCTGTGATGAGATCACAATCATGAGGATTCAAGAATACCAGATGTTTATTCCTAATTTTATGTTCCTAGTCTAGAGATACTGAGAATGGGGTCAGTAATCTCGGGTAAGACTAGCACGACTTATCTACTTGTATATGGATACAAGGTATAGACCTCATGTGCTACATATATGGAGATGTCTTAGCTAAAGTCGTGGGTGGACCTATAAGGGTATAGCTCGCACTGAACAGACCCACAAAGAGACTCTATGAGGAACTCTCACAGAGAGTATCATTAGAGTAGTCTCTTTATATTTGGGTATGTCTTTCCTAAGACCAGAAGTTATTACATAGACTGTGTTCTAGAAGGCATGCTTTGATTGTACACCTCGTCTGCCTAAAACATGGACACTCATAGGTATACTGTTGGGCTTGTCCTGAAAGAACACAGGGCTAGGGTGATAAGCTGAAGGAATTCCTCAAATCTCTGTGAGAGATTAGGTTATCTGTAAACCGGAGAAATCAGGATGACATTTACAGGGGCTCGGGAATCTATGCATAGTAAAAGAGATCATGAGATGATCTGCCTTTAGAGTCTGTAAATTGAAGATTCCCTATTTCGAATAAAGCTTACCCTAAACCGCAGGGGTTGATACGCTTCCTTACCCTAGGTTTTATGGGAAGGTAACCAAGACGAAAGGAAATATATACGACAACCATATATGTGTAATAGGATGATCAAGTCATTAATCTAACTAGTTCCAGGGCAACAAAGCATTGCTAGTGCTCTGTGTTGTCATTAGATGGGTTGTGGGCTTATTGGGCCCAAGCCCATTTATGTCAGTGGCTATGTTGAACCTAATGGATCACACACTAACACCTAATTGTCTAGATGCTCTAGCATTAAAGGTATTGGGCCTAACAATTGTTATTAGCCTAAGAAGTAGTTTGGAACTCCACAAATAAAGTGGAGGGCACATGGAACTAAGTAATGGGCTTGGATAGTCCAAGACATTACTAATTAATTTAATTAGTTAAATTAATTATCAAATGTTTAAATTTTGAATTTTGAATTTGAAATTTGAAATTTTAATTTTGAATCTTGAATTTGAATTTTGAATTTTGAATATGAAATTTGAAATTTGAATTTTGAAATTTGAATTTTGAAATTTGAATTTTGGATTTTGAAATTTGAATTTTGAATTTTGAATTTGAATTTTGAATTTGAATTTAAAATTTAAGTGTTTGAAAGTTTGAATTCAAATGTTTGAAATTCGAATTTGAATTGGCTATGAAAAGTTGTTTCATAACAAAAGGATAAGATGAGATCTTGTTGGAACATATCAAGAGGAAATCTTTTGGACATAATCTAAGAAGATTTGGGGCGCTGATTTGGCTGTTGGTTAGTCATCAGAATCAGCTCCAGAAGATACGATCTGTTGGGAGAATATTTGAGTGATTTGATTCAAGTTTGAATGCAACTACTCAAATGTATCTGGTCATTATTTAGGCTATATGGGGCGCACCATATAGCTGATTATATGATGATTTATGATCAGATATTTGATCAGGCTTTGAACCTAATATCATAAAGATATGATAGGATGTTGTTGGCAAGATTTGATAAGATTTGATTTGCAACAAATCCTCTTATTTCTCCTTGTTGGTGCGCCCTTTTGAAGGGATTTTGAGGATTAAAAATCTGATTGCATTATGACTCTCTTGATCACTTCTTGTGCGCCTAATAGCATATAAGTTCCTCCTAGGGTTTTGTAAAAGCCTAAGCCATTCTCTTCTTATTCCTGCGCCACTTTTGTGAGGTTTTCTCTCTGAAAACTTCACTCTTCTAAACACTTTTACATAGTCTCCTTTCATCACACATTGAGCGCATAGCAAGCCTTATTGTGGTGATCAATCGGCGGCTTTACTGGAAGGAGTTCCTGTATGTAGACGCGGGTGGTGTGGATCAACGTTAGAGGGTCTGAACCCTTCAGACCTACCTTGATCATCTTGAGTTTTCACGAACAAGGTATGACATACGTCTTAAAGTATGTATCTTGACATGCATGTGTATTCCGCTTGCGGAATTTTTTTTGTTTTTCCCTCTCACATGCTACGGCCTTCAAGGCCAATTCGAACTTTCATACAGGAGCAGCAGAAGGGCAGTCGATGGGGGGACTTGATGATGATAGTGGAAAACACCACTGATGTAGTCAATACTGGAGTTTCTAATCAGATTACTTCAGCTATTGATGAAGGCATGAAGGAGTTAGGGGATTTTCTAGAATCTCTGGACCTGGACATGAGGGAGATTCCTATACTTGATGACATCCAGGCAGGTATGGCTCTTGCTGTTTCTGTGGGTAACCCAATTAACAATCCTATGCATGTTGATTGTGAGGTAATTAGTGAGGAAGAGTTATCTATTCTCAGGGATTCGAGTTTTGTAAATAATGAAACAAGTAGCAAGAGCTTAGAAATCTTGCATCCCATACATAGTTCATGATGAATATAATTACATGGAACTGTAGAGGAGCTGCCAAAAAACACTTTAAGAGCACTTTTAGTAGGTTCTGTAGAAAAAATGATGTTGGGTTGGCTGCTATTCTAGAGCCTCGGGTTAGTGGTAGGAAAGCCATTAATATAATTCGTAGATTAGGATTTTCTAATCATTTGATTGCAGATGCTCATGGGTTTACTGGAGGCATCTGGATCTTGTGGAATAATAGTGATGTGAAAGTTAATCTCATTACTAGACATGAGCAATTTATGCATTGCTGGGTTGAGTTTCCAGATGTGAGGGGTTTTTATTGGACAAATGTCTATGCTAGTCCTCAGGAGGACACTCGGATTGTTCTGTGGGAGGAGTTGAAGCACATTGGTAGAGTTATGAATAATCCTTGGCTGATTACTGGTGACTTTAATGAGATTGCTATGGCATCAGAAAAAAGAGGAGGAGGACCAGTGGATATGAACAGATGCAATAGATTTGTGGATGTTCTTAATGCTTGTAGAGTGATGGATTTGGGAGGTGGAGGTAATAGGTTCACTTGGAAAGGGCCAAAGTTTCTCCACCTAGACAGAGTGTATAAAAGGCTAGATAGAGCTGTTGGTAATGAGGAGTGTAGAGCCTCTTTGGAGAATGCTGACATTGTAGTCCTCCCTAGGCTATTTTATGATCACTGTCCAATTTTGGTTAGAATGGCTAATTAGGATCTAATATGGAGGGAAATGAAAGTTGGAAATGGCCTTGAAGGCCGATGCATGCTGGAGGGAAAAACAAAATTTTTTCATTGCGGAACACACATGCATTCAAGATCATGCTTTAGGAAAGCATGATGTTACCTTGTTCGTGAAAACTCGTGATGATCAAGGTAGGTCTGAAGGGTTCAGACCCTCTAACGTTGATCCACACGACCCACTGCGTCTAGGTGCAAGAACTCCTTCTTGTGAAACCGCCAAGTGATCACTACAATGAGGCTTGCTAAGCGCACACTGTGTGAAGAGAAAGGCTAGGTAAAAGTGTTTGAAAGAGTGAAGCTTTCAATGTGAAAACTTCACAAAAGTGGCGCAGGAGAGGAGAGAAGAATGGCTTGGTTGGTTTTCTAAAAACCCTAGAAGGAACATAAATAAAGAGGCGCACAAGAGGGGCCTATTTTTGAAAACAAATCAGATTCTTAATCAATAAAATCCCTTCCAAAAGGGCGCTCCATCAAAGAGAGAGAGAATAGGATTTGTTGCAAATCAAATCTCATCAAATCTTGCCAACCACATCCTATCATATCTTTATGATATATTAGGTTCAAAACCTAATCAAATATCTGATCATAAATCATCATATAATCAGTTATATGGTGCGCCCCATATAGCCTAAATAATGACCAGATACATTTGAGTAGTTGTATTCAAACTTGAATCAAATCACTCAAATATTCTCCCAACAGATCGTATCTTCTGGAGCTGATTCTGATGACTAACCAACAGCCAAATCAGCACCCCAAATCTTCTTAGATTATGTCCAAAAGATTTCCTCTTGATATGTTCCAACAAGATCTCATCCTAGCCTTTTGTTATGAAACAACTTTTCATAGCCAATTCAAATTTCAAACATTTGAATTCAAACCTTTCAAACACTTAAATTTTAAATTCAAATTCAAATTCTAAATTCAAATTTAAAACTCAAAATTCAAATTTCAAAATTCAAAATTCAAATTCAAAATTCAAATTTCAAAATTCAAAATTCAAATTTCAAAATTCAAAATTCAAAATTCGAATTTCAAAATTCAAATTCAAAATTCAAATTTCAAAATTCAAATTTCAAATTTCAAATTCAAAATTCAAAATTTAAACATTTGATAATTAATTTAACTAATTAAATTAATTAGTAATGTCTTGGACTATCCAAGCCCATTAAGGAACTCAACATTTTTAGACACAAACACTTTGTGTTCATCCATGGAGTAAAAGTAGTATCCCTTAGTACCTTTGGGATACCCCACAAATAGACATTTAGTACTCTTAGCACTAAGCTTGTCTGATGCCAACGCTTTGACATAAGCTGGCGATCCCCATACCCTGAGGTAACTCAGATTGGGTCTCTTACCATTTCATATCTCATATGGTGTGGTCTGAACAGATTTAGACGGTACCCTATTTAGAAGGTATGCCGCTGTGTCTAGGGCATATCCCCAAAACGATTTTGGAAGTTGAGTCTCACTCATCATAGACCTGACCATGTCTAACAAGGTCCTGTTTCTCCTTTCGGAGACACCATTTTGGTGTGGTGTGTGAGGTGCAGTAAACTGCGAGAGAATTCCATTTTCTCTCAGATAATCCTGAAACTCATGGCTCAGATATTCACCACCACGATCTGATCGTAATGTCTTAATCATCTTGCCACGCTGTTTCTCTACTTCATTCCTAAACTCCTTGAACTTTTCAAAGGCTTCGGATTTTTATCTCATTAGGTACACGTACCCAAATCTTGATTTGTCATCAGTAAAGGTAATGAAATAGGAGTATCCTCCTCTAGCCTCTGTAGACATTGGCCGACAAACATCAGTGTGAATGAGTTCTAATAACTCACGAGCCCTATGACTCTTAAGCCCCTTGGGCTTGTGACAAGTCATTTTCCCAGCTAGACAAGATTCACATTGTCCATAGGATTCCAAATCCATGGAATCTAGGTATCCATATGCATGCATCCTAGACAATCTTGTTTCGTTTATATGCCCTAGTCTACAATGCCAAAGATAAGATTGATTATCTATCCTAGGTAGTTTCACAGCTACATTGAGCACTTCAGTTCCCATTTCCAGAACATACAATCCATTTATTAATGAAGCAGTACCATAAACAATATCATTCAAAATGATAGAAAATGTACCATTCTTAATACTAAAAGTAAAACCATCTTGTTCTAAACAAGAAATAGAAATAATGTTTCTAGAAATGTTCGGAACATAAAGACAATTATTCAAATCCAATAAAAGGCCCGTAGGAATAATGAGGTCGGCATCTCCTATAGAATGAGCAGTAACTCTTGCTCCATTACCAACGCGGAGGTCCACCTCGTTCCTCTCCAATCTCCTGGGGCTCCTAAGTACCTGCAACATATTGCAGATGTGAGAACCACAACCGGTATCCAATACCCATGAAGTAGGATTAGCATATGAATAATTTATCTCAATCATGAAAATACCTGAGTTAGAAGCATCACCATGCTTCTTGTCCTTCACACTCTTCAGGTAGTCTGGACAGTTCCTCTTCCAATGGCCTTTCTTGCCACAGTGGAAGCACTCAACTTTGCTCTTGTCATTCGAAGCCTTCTTACCCTTTCCTTTGCCCTTCTTCTTCTTGGGTTTTCCTTTGGGTTTAAGGGAGTCACCTTTAGCAGGCTCCTTACCCTTTCCCTTGGCCTTGCTAGGCCCACCAATCAGAAGAGATTGTGTCTTATCCTTCTTGATAGACACTTCAGTAGTTGTTAACATACTTAACAACTCAGGCAAGCTCACTTGCATCCCATGCATGTGATAATTCATGATGAATTGACTAAAAGAAGGTGGAAGTGAGGTGAGGACTAAGTCATTACTTAGTTCGGCATCCATGACGAAGCCTAGATTTCCTAGCTTCTCAATCAGACCGATCATCTTAAGAACATGACTGCCAACAGACATGCTCTCAGACATCCTGCAAGAGAACAATTCTCTTGAGGCCTCATACCTCTAATGCCTGCCTTTAATGTCATACAACTCTTTTAGATGTAAGACAATAAAAGGAGCATCCATATGCTCATGCTGCTTTTGCAGTTCAGGCGACATGGATGCCAACATGATGCAGACAGCCAACACATTGTCATCCATGTGCTGTTTGTGGGCCTCGAAATCATATTCCGCGAACCCATCTTCCCCTTCCTTAGGAGCTACGGGTAATGCAGCATCTAGGACGTAAGCAATCTTTTCAGCCCTTAGAACAATTCTTAGTTTCCGATACCAGTCCATAAAATTTGGACCGGTCAGTTTGTTCGTATCAAGTATGGAGCGCAGTGACAGTGTATTAGTCATACTAATTAACTGAAAATGTAAAGATGAAAATTAATTAATATTTGGACATGTAGTAAAAACAAATTATTAAAGACTTTTATTAATTTGCCCCTCCCACTATTTTATCTAAGTCAATGACCCTTCCTTTTGACTTAGGGTTATTCTACTTTTAGAATTTACCTTAGTGGGATTAAGAATGCGATTATTTATTTTAACCCCCGTCTGAGACCGCAAGATTAATTTAAATAATGGATTGATCTTTATCAATGGTATCTCATACCCTTTCTTAACATTAGGTTGACAACTCCTTGTCACTTAGTGGTGCATCTCATGCAACCAACCTAGCACTATTACCCTAAGCACATAAGCCCGGCTGGGCCTGCAGCTTATGTCTCAGTTAAGCACTAACCAGCATCCCAAGTGTCTTACACTTCTAATACTACTCTTACTCAATGAAACAGTGGGTCCCAACTGGGTTGTAGGGCACCATTATTTAGAGGAGGTTTGAGTAATATTGGTGGTGGGAGGTAATCATGCGCTTAATAATTTTATTCCTTTTAAGGGTTCATTTTATTAAGGGTTTATTAAGTCTCATTAAACGCATTAATATATTATCATGCTAGTCGTAACCTATGTCATACATCTAACGGTTTAAACTAGTCACAATTGGACTTGCATAATAATCATACAAACGCGATTTAGTCCAACTCATGCATACTAGAAGTCATAAGCCATAAAGCATACATATCGCGATAATCTATCTCATGCATACTAGTCGTATAATAACATACATGCAAATAAAACAGTTTTATTTTAAAGATAGTCATGGTGCTCGCTCTTTTGTCCATCTTGCTTCTCAAGCCTCGGCTTCTTGTCGTCTATATGCCACTAGCCTAATTTCTCTAATTACAATTAAAGAAACTCCAAAACATCTTGGAGGGACAAAATTTAAATTACAAAAATTTGAAATTTAAATTACATCTCTTGTAAAAGAGCCCAAAATTACAAATTAATTTAAAATTTAAAAATTTCAAATTCTGGGCACCATGACCATCCCCTTCCTCTTTTGCACCTGAAATGTTAGATAACTCACAAGTACAAAAATATTATCATATAATATATTTTTCACGTATGTCTTGATATTTAACCATTAAATATTAAAACATAATTAAAATTCTTAATTTTCCTTAATTCTTCAATTGACCGAATTAAACAACAATTTATTTAATTCAAATTTTATTGATTCTTTCTCAAAGAACATAAAATTAAACCATGCATGTAGCCATAAATCTCAATATGGCCGAACCATATACAAGAGTATATGATTCAAATTTTCAAAAAATTTCATGCTATGTTTCTGAAACAATTCATGAAGAAAAATAAGAAAACAATCAAGGTGTTCAAAGCACCTTTATTGGTCGAACTACACCTTTCAAAAATGTGTTTCCTTTTTAAAACTTTCACAAAGTAAAAACAACCATGTATACATATGGATTCATGAACATAGCATTCGAAATAACATGTTCATAAAAACGAAAACTTTAACCGTTTAAAGTATTGTAAATTAAAATCCATACGTAAAAATTGAATCTTTAACTTTTAAATAAATTTTAACCGTGAAAAATATGATCACAAACAAGGTACCATCACCCCGTCTATGGTAAAGCAACCGGGCTCTGATACCACTTGAAAGTTGGAAATAGCCTTGAAGGCCGATGCATGCTGGAGGGAAAAACAAAACTTTTTCATTGCGGAACACACATGCATTCAAGATCATGCTTTAGGAAAGCATGATGTTACCTTGTTCGTGAAAACTCGTGATGATCAAGGTAGGTCTGAAGGGTTCAGACCCTCTAACGTTGATCCACACCACCCACTGCGTCTAGGTGCAAGAACTCCTTCTTGTGAAACCGCCAAGTGATCACTACAATGAGGCTTGCTAAGCGCACACTGTGTGAAGAGAAAGGCTAGGTAAAAGTGTTTGAAAGAGTGAAGCTTTCAATGTGAAAACTTCACAAAAGTAGCGCAGGAGAGGAGAAGAGAATGGCTTGGTTGGTTTTCTAAAAACCCTAGAAGGAACATATATAAAGAGGCGCACAAGAGGAGCCTATTTTTGAAAACAAATCAGATTTTTAATCAATAAAAATCCCTTCCAAAAGGGCGCTCCATCAAAGAGAGAGAGAGAATAGGATTTGTTGCAAATCAAATCTCATCAAATCTTGCCAACCACATCCTATCATATCTTTATGATATATTAGGTTCAAAACCTAATCAAATATCTGATCATAAATCATCATATAATCAGTTATATGGTGCGCCCCATATAGCCTAAATAATGACCAGATACATTTGAGTAGTTGCTTTCAAACTTGAATCAAATCACTCAAATATTCTCCCAACAGATCGTATCTTTTGGAGCTGATTCTGATGACTAACCAACAGCCAAATCAGCACCCCAAATCTTCTTAGATTATGTCCAAAAGATTTCCTCTTGATATGTTCCAACAAGATCTTATCTTATCCTTTTGTTATGAAACAACTTTTCATAGCCAATTCAAATTCAAATTTCAAACATTTGAATTCAAACCTTTCAAACACTTAAATTTTAAATTCAAATTCAAATTCAAATTTCAAATTTCAAATTTCAAAATTCAAATTCAAAATTCAAATTTCAAAATTCAAAATTCAAAATTCAAAATTCAAATTTCAAATTTCAAATTCAAAATTCAAAATTCAAATTTCAAATTCAAAATTCAAAATTTAAACATTTGATAATTAATTTAACTAATTAAATTAATTAGTAATGTCTTGGACTATCCAAGCCCATTACTTAGATCCATGTGCCCTCCACCCTATCTGTGGAGTTCCAAACTACTTCCTGGGCTAATAACAATTGTTAGGCCCAATACCATTAATGCTAGAGCATCTAGACAATTAGGTGTTAGTGTGTGACCCATTAGGTCCAACATAGCCACTGACATAAATGGGTTTGGGCCCAATAAGCCCACAACCCATCTAATGACAACACAGAGCACTAGCAATGCTTTGTTGCCCCAGAACTAGTTAGATTAGTGACTTGATAATCCTATTGCACATATTTGGTTGCCGTATGTTTGTCCCTTCGTCACGGTTACCTTCCCATAAAACCTAGGGTAAAGAAACGTATCATACCTTGCAGTTTAGGGTTAGCTTTTTATGAAATAGGGAGTCTTCAATTTACTGACTCTAAAGGCAGATCATCTTATGATCTCTTTTACTATGCATAGATTCCCGAGTCACTGTAAATGTCATCCCAATTTCTCCGGTTTAAGGATAACCTAATCTCTCACAGAGATTTGACGAATTCCTTCAGCTTATTACCCTAGCCCTGTGTCCTATTAGGACAAGCCCAAGAGCATACCTATGAGTCTCCATGTTTCAAGCAGACGAGGTATACAATCAAGGCATGCCTTCTAGAACGCAGTCTAAGTGATAACTTCTGGTCTAAGGAAAGACATACCCAAATACATAGAGACTAGTCTAATGATACTATCTGTGAGATTTCCTCATAGAGTCTCTTTGAGGGTCCGTTCAGTGCGAGCTATACCCTTATAGGTCCACCCACGACTTTAGCTAAGACATCTCCATATCTGTAGCACATGAGGTCTATACCTTGTATCCATATACAAGTAGATAAGTCGTGCTAGTCTTACCCGAGATTACTGACCCCATTCTCAGTATCTCTAGACTAGGAACATAAAATTAGGAATAAACATCCGGTATTCTTGAATCCTCATGATTGTGATCTCATCACAGATACTCAAGAGATACCTATTTTATTCCACGGGGTTTATCAAGTTATTCATAATATATTAACATTAATATCGAGACAGAATTATGAAACAAGATAAAGAGTGCTTTTATTTATTTGTGACAATATTAAAAAGGTCTACATCTATGTCCTTATTTAATCATAAGATTGTCTCTAGGACACCCAAATACTAACAGGAAAGACCCTTCAGATTTCTGGCTACTTGGCAGTACGATGTCAGGTTCAAGGATTTTCTGAAAGAAAATTTGGAATCCCAGGGTTGGGCTGCTGTGTAATCTGGAGATCTTTGTGCCATTGTTGAAGGAGTGGAACAGAAATGTATTCTGGTTCATTCATCACAGAAAGAACAGGGTTTTTGCTAGATTGGAGGGTATCCAAAATCAGATGAGCTCCTCTAATAGCCAGCACTTGGAGAAGCTGGAAGCGGTTTTGAATAGAGAGTTAGCTGACATCCTTGATCAGGAGGAACAGATTTGGTTCCAGAAGTCTAGGGGTGATTGGATCATAGATGGTGACAGGAATACAAGGTATTACCATACTAGTACTGTTGTTAGAAGGAAGAAAAATAAGGTCCTGAAGCTCTAGGATGGTTTGGGGCAGTGGATTTCTGATGAGGAGAAGCTTATTCAGTTAGCTAGAAGCTTTTTCCAGAACCTTTTTTCAAAACAGTCTGAAGAAATAGTTTGGTTCCACACTAGTAATACATGGCCTGTTTTACAAGGGGAACAACATGGAAATCTTTCTATGAAGCTCTCGGTTGAGGAGGTAAAGAGAGCTTTTTTCCAAATGCCTGCTTTAAAAGCACCTGGTGTAAATGGGTATCCAGCCTTGTTCTTTCAAAGGAATTGGGAGATCCTCCAGGAGCAAGTTTTCAGCAGTATGCAGTTCTTCATGCAGAATCCAAGTCAAATTGGTAATATTAATCACACTCTTATTGTGCTGATCCCCAAAGTGAAGAGACCTTGTTTGATGAAGCAATCCAGGACCATAGCTTTATGCAACACTATCTACAAAGGCCTCAGCAAGATTCTGGCTAATAGGATTAAGCCTCTTCTTATGGAGATTATTTCTCCCAACCAAGCCAGTTTTGTACCCAAAAGGAATATCCAGGACAATATTATAATTGTTCAGGAACTCATACATTCTATGCATAGAATGAAGGGCAAGAAGAGCTTCTTATCTATTAAAATTGATCTGGAAAAAGCTTATGACAAGCTCAGTTGGAGTTTCATCAGATCTGTTTTAGAAGACTTGAAGTTCCCTGGTGATTTAGTTGAAGCTATCATGGGATGTGTCTCTAGTCCGGTCCTTGAAGTTCTCTGGAATGGGGCTAGAACTCCTAGTTTTCACTCTCAAAGGGGAATTAGACAAGGGGACCCTCTATCCCCTTATTTATTTGTCCTTTGTATGTAAAAGTTGTCTCACCTAATCTGGGATGAAGTGGAGATTGGTAATTGGAGGCCAATTAAGGTGGGTAAGTCTGGTCCCCTTTTGTCTCATATTATGTTTGCTGATGACATTATCATTTTTGCTGAAGCTTCTTTGAGTCAGCTCAATTGCATCACTCAGTGCTTGGAGAAATTCTCAAGGATGTCTGGTCAGAGTGTAAGCATAGAAAAATCCTGCATTTATTACTCGAAGAATACCCCTCAGGATGTTAGAAGAGCTATTACTGATGCCAGTGGCTTCAAGAAGGTTGAAAATTTGGGGAGATATTTGGGGTCTATGATGAGACATGTAAGAATAAAAAAGGATCATTATGCTGAGGTTATCTCCAGGATTCAGAATAAACTTCAAGGATGGAAATCTAGATGCCTATCTCTGGCAGGCAGAATCACTCTTGCAAAAAGTGTAATCTCTGCTATTCCTAGTTATCATATGCAAAATAATATTATTTCTTTTCATGTATTCCAGGATATTGAGAGGCTACAAAGGAATTTTATTTAGGGAGATACAGAGACCAAAAGAAGGGCCCATTATGTGAGCTGGGAGATCATGTGTCAACCTAAGGAGTGTAGTGGTCTTGGTATTATAGATCTCAGGATTCAGAATGAGGCTTTTATCCAGAAGTTAGCTTGGAATCTTATATCCGGTCAAGATAGCCTTTGGGTGAGGGTGCTAATTGGAAAGTATGGAAGAAATCATGATCCTTACCAAAGCCTAAATGCTAAGCCCTGTGATTCATCTTTGTGGAAAAACATATGTCTAGCTCACTCTAAGATTTCTCATCACTCAGAGTGGGTGGTAATGGATGGCAAGTCAGTGAACTTCTGGTTAGATAGATGGGGTGGTTGGCAGAATCCTCTCTTTGATTTGGCTTCCTTTAAACCTCCTATGTCTGACCTGGAATACAATGTTTGGGATTTGGTGGATCCCAATACTGATGATTGGAACTGGGAGAATTTAAATCAATTCTTGGATGCTGCATCTTGCATCAGATTGAGCAATATTCCTCCCCCTAAGCCTGGAAATCTAGGTGATTGGCTTAACTGGAAAGTGATTAATCCAGAGAAATCAATTGTTAAAAATGCATACAATTATTTACTAAGGTCTCAGCCTGTAAAGGATTCTATATGGGCAGCTATTTGGAAGTGGAGGGCCCATTTAGAATTGCAGTTTTTTTGTGGTTAGCTTGCCTTAACAAACTCCCTGTGAGGAGCATAACATGCCATTGGGGTGGAGGGGAGAGTGGTTGTCCTTCTTGTGGGCTGGAGCAAGAAATATTAATTAACATTCTCAGAGACTGTACAGTGGCCAAGAACATTTGGGGAAGGTGGTTTGGAGGTTCTATTCCTGTTGCATTCTTATCTACGAATGGAAGGGAGTGGATTAGAGTAAATCTCTTTAAGCCTTTTAAGTCACAGCTGTGGAAATCTTGGAAGGAAAATTATTTTGTAACCTGCTGGTATCTGTGGCAATGGAGAAATCCCATTATACATGATTCTGATTTTGCTAGACCTCAAGATCCAATCAAAAAAATCTTACAATTTCTGACAGGTGTGAAGAGAAATGGAAATGCTAACCCATTTGCTCCAGGTGCTGAAATTGCTGTTCTAATTAGGAAGGCGTGCCTGGGTGTAGCTCCCATAGATACTATGCTCTTTGTTGATGGAGCTGTCCAGCAATCTGACAACAGTGGAGCTTGTGGTGGAGTGGTTTGTTCATCGAAAGGTAGCTGGATTAGTGGCTTCTCATATTATATAGGTCCTTGCTCTCCATTGGAAGCTGAACTCAGAGGCATTCTGCATGGTCTTAAGCTGGCTGCAAGTTTAGCTATAACCAGAATTTGGATTGACTGTGATAGTAAGGAAGCCATCCTATGTCTTGAGACTGATACTGGTGCATGTGGGTTGGCTAGTTTAATTGATTTGATTAAAACCACAGCTGCGGGTTTTGACCAGGTACGTGTGGATTTTATCCCTAGAGAAGAGAATGAGGTTGCTGACTCATTAGCTAAGTTAGGCTTGAGCTACAAGGGTGGAGAGTTGAGGATTTTTTCCTCTCCCCCTGTGAGTACAGTTCCTTTTTGGGACCTTTTTTGTTTTAATTTGTTGGTTGATCATATGTCTATTGATCTGAAACAGTTGTCTTTGTAAGTTTTCTGGGCTAGGCCCTCCATTTATATCAAAAAAAAAAAAACTAGTGAAGAATTATTAAAATTTTAAATAATCAAGCTAAAGAGGATCCTAATTGTTCCCAGTATGGTTGTGTTGCCTGTGTTGCCTGTGTGAGCCACTAGCATCATAAATAGCATTTCCACTTTATAAATCTATATGGGGAACTTTTGGGTGAAAGAAATTGAGGGAGAGGAAGCCAATCACTATAAACCATATGAAATCCAATGGTCAGGCGTAAATGTCATATCATTCAGCTGCGCACCACTCATTTCCTTAAATCTCACTACCTACGAATGGATCACGCAATCCTTCAACAACTTTATTTTAAAATCAAAGACCTAAACAGCAGAGCCTCTGATTAAGATAAACATACTTAAAAATTAAGAAGATAAAGAAAAGATGAAGAAGAAGAACAAAAATTGTAGATTAATCTCCAGAGACAATTTGTCTATCATACAAACTTTCTAATGAAGACTGATGACAAGTTTCCTAAACGAATCCCTTTAACCCAATCACAATCGGGTTAGGGTTCAACTAATTTTGGCTCACAATAATAAAATAAACAAAATCAGAACTAAAACAATGGCTTTCGGCCTCAACAGAATTGGGTTCTAATTACAAATTTAAATCAATAAAATTCCAGCAACTTGTTTCTGACTTGGGCTCTAATTTAGACCATATTCTTATCCCAATTGGTCTTTCTTGTCTTCATAGAATTTGTAGCCCTCTGAGTTATCTTTAAAACGCAATAAGAACAGAGTCAATCGGATACATGTGGAGTGAGATACGATCAAAATACTAAAGAAACATAAAGTTAGAAATTGACGAAAATAAATTAAACCCAATAAACAACCAGAAATCTAATTTAACCCAAAAGACCATTATTTTCTTTTCAAATACTCCTAAAATACTAATCAAGAGTAATAAATAAGTGCAATAAGATATTCATTATCAAATTTCCCGACACTTATCTTTTTGCACTCCTGAGCAAAATCAAAACTAAAAATAAACAAAAGTAAAAACTAAAAGATTAACCTATCTTTTTTAAAAATTGTCAAGAATACAGAGTTTGAATATAGATCACAAAACTTCAACAGATCAACCAGGAAAAACAAAAAATCCTTCATCTCAAATTTACAGAACCTGGTAATTTCAAATGATATAGTTGATAATGCATAATGGTCTCTCAGATGCTCTCAATCAATCTCTCAAGGGTATGGGTAAATAAGTGTATCACTCTAATTATACTCGGAAAAATTGTCCTACCATAAGCTTGCTCAAGTTCTATTTCTCCAATACTAAAAACAAATGCATGCATAAATCAAGAGGACTTTATTAAAGGTTAAAATGGGGCTAGGGTGAAGGTAAGGATGAGTATGGAAAAGAGAGGTTAAACACCCAGAAATTTAAAAGAGCAGTAGCTAAATAAAAATTATACTAATGAAACATAACTGAAATAAAAGTAGAAAAACACAACACAAAGAGCTAAAATTTTCTTTTTCTTTTTCACTTTTAAAAAAAAGAGTAAAGACCCTTTTTGATCCCTAACAAAAAACACGGTCCTCACTTTAGTCCCTTACAAAAATAAATTAGTCAGTTAGTCCCTAACAAATTCAAGGTGGACCCATTTTAGTCCTTTTGAGGGACTAATATGGGTCTTTTTTGAATTTGTGAGGGACCACGATTTCAACTAAATGGGTCCACTTTGAATTTGTTAGGGACTAACTGACTAATTTATTTTTGTAAGGGACTAAAGTGGGGATCGTATTTTTTGTTAGGGACTAAAAAGGGTATTTTCTCTAAAAAAAATCATTTTTTGTTTTGTTTTTTTCATTTTCAAATTTTTTTATAGTAAAAGTAACATATTAAATGAATGCTCCTCCCCCACACTTAAAGTATTGCACGTCTCGAGCAAATCCCGACACTTAAACATAAAACTATAGTGAAACAAATACTCAATAAATTTCCAGGGTGTGGAATTAATTGATTTTTCGCTTGAGCTAGTGATGTGGCTAAGAAAAAAAGGATATAAGGCACAAAGGGGCTAACCAAAGGGAATATAATGCAAGAGATGGCTATCTGGCTAAAGTGGAAAAAAGAAAGAAGGCCTAAATCATATCTATGCATGCAAATGAAAAATATAATTTCAAAAAGAACAAGAGCAAGTTCTAGAGAATAACAATCAAAAGCATAAGCACACAAGAAAGAAAGAATAGCAGATGATAAAATCCATTCATGTAGGCCCGAATTCTCACCAAAGGATATACCAATCACATATCAGCATCACAAAATCAATTACCAAGTAAAGTAATCCAAGAATTAAGAACTCAGCCTAACCAGAGTGATCTATCACAAGTATTAAATTCAATTCAAACTAAGTATAACTTAACAAGTATTAGAAAAACAGAATAATCTATTTATTGACTAAGAACTAAAATTAAAAATTCAAATAAACTGAAAAAAAATAGGGAAAGAACTCTCTGTCTTCATTAGGGAGGATAAATAGCATCGATCATTCTGATTTCTGCTTCCATCTGAATATCTATAGGTTGCTGTGGTCCCTCGTAGAGAGGTTTCAGACGATGCTCATTCACAGTAAAAGACTTGTCTGTCTGCTTATCACATATTTCAACTGCACCATAAGGAAACACATTAGTAATAACAAGGGGGCCATCCCATCTGGATCTAAGCTTACCAGGCATGAACTTTAGACGAGAATTAAACAAGAGAACTTTCTGGCCCGCAACAAATTATTTCCTCAGAATCTTCTTACCATGGAATGCTTTTGTCTTTTCTTTGTATAGATGTGAACTCTCATAAGCATCCAATCTAAGCTCCTCAAGCTCTCGCAGTTGAAGCTTGATTTCCATCCCTGACTACATTAAATCCATGTTACACTACTTGACAGCCCAATAGCCCTGATGTTCCAACTCCACCGAAAGATGACATGCCTTACCAAAGACAAGCCGATAAGGAGGCATCCCAATTGGAGTCTTGTATGCAGTCATATATGCCCACAAAGCATCATCCAGTCTCTTGCTTCAATACTTCCGGTTAGAGTTAACAGTCTTCCGAAGAACTTGCTTGATCTCTCTGTTTGAGACTTCAGCTTAGCCATTAGTCTGTGGATGATAGGTTGTTGCAACTTTATGAATAACTCCATACTTCAGCAGTAGAATTGTCATGCTCCGGTTGTAAAAGTGAGAGCCCTGGTCACTAATAATGGCTATAGGAATGCCAAACCTGCATAAAATGTGAGACCGAACAAACTCTACAATCACAACAGAATCATCAGTACGGGTGGCTTTTGCCTCAACCCATTTAGATTCATAATCCACAACTAGCAATATGTATATAAAACTAAAAGAAAAAGGAAAAAGACCCATGAAGTTAATACCCCAAACATCAAAAATCTCACAGAAGAGTATAGGTTGCTGGGGCATCTCATGCCTACGGGAAATACTACCTGCCCTCTGACAATTATCACATGTTTTACAGAACACATAAGCATCATGGAACAAGGAAGGCCAAAATAAACCAGAGTCTAACACCTTCCTAGTAGTTCTTTGGGGTCCAAAATGACCACCACAAGCAGATGCAAGACAAAATTGCAGGACATACTGAAACTCCATATCAGGCATACATCGCCTAACTACTTCGTCACTACAAAATCTCCACAAATAAGGGTCATCCCAAACATAATATTTTGACTCATTTTTCAATTTCAGGGATTAAGCCTTAGTGGAATCAGAAGGTAAAACACCAGCAACCAAGTAATAAACTATATCAGCATACCAAGGAAACTTACCTTACAACTGTAAAAGTTGCTCATCAGCAAAATCATCATGAATGGGAAAGGAATCAGAGGGCTGATGAGTGATGCGGTTCAAGTGATCAGCTACCTGATTTTCTGCACCACTTATATCCTTAATCTCAATGTCAAACTCCTGGAGCAGCAACATCCACCGGATAAGCCGAGGCTTGGCATCTGCTTTCTTTTAAAGGAACTTTAAAGTAGCATTGTCAGAAAAGATGATAACTTTAGTATCCAAAAGATATTATCTAAACTTATCAAGTGCAAAAACTATAGCCAAAAATTCCATTTCAGTAGTGGTGTAGTTGCACTGAGCAGAATCCAAAGTCTATGATGCATAGGAAATGGCATGGGGAGCTTTGTTGACACGTTGAGCAAGAAAAGCACCCACAACATAGTTGGAAGCGTCGCATATCAACTCAAAAAGAAGAGACCAATATGGTGCTTGGATGACTGGAGCGGCAGTTAGGCAACACTTAAGATGATCAAAGGCAGCCTTGCACGCATCATCCAACAAGAACTCTATGTCTTTCTGCAAAAGGTTGGACATAGGTAGGACAATCTTGCTGAAATCCTGAATAAGTCCTGTAAAATCCTGCATATCCAAGAAAAGAACGAACTTCCCACACTGTCACCGGTGTTGGTCGGGCCCTCGGAGTGCGGAAGCTGAGCCCACGATTCATTGGGTCATACCAGATCCTTGGTGGAGTAGGACATGTTGCCTACCGGCTTGCCTTGCCTCCGAACTTGGCCAACATCCACGACGTGTTTCACGTGTGTCATCCTCGGAAATACATAGTAGATCCTTCGCACGTGGTGCAACCTGATGATGTGGAAGTTTAGGAAAACTTGAAAACTCTTGTCGGACCACTCAAGATTCTCGATCGTGGCGAGAAGAAGCTGATGAGTAAGATCATTCCGATGGTCAAAGTGCAATGGACGGAAAGAACTCTTGAGGAGTGTACGCGGGAGCGAGAGGACGAGCTTCTCCGGCAGTACCCCGAGTTTCGGGACAAGTATGTTTCTAATTTTGAGGGCAAAATTCTTAAAAGGTGGGGTGAATGTAAGAACTTGCACCGTTAATTTAGGAATTTAATTAATTAATTATGAGATTAATGAGATAATTCCATAATTGACCCTAATAATTGTGTGAAGGCGTAAATAATTATGGTAAGTGGTTAATAACGTTGAAAGTCGATTTTCTGATGAAAAATGCAGATACCGGTTCTGCCTCACGGCATAAATGCGTACCGAAGAAGTATCCCAGAAAATTATTAAAATTGTGTATATGTCACTAGAATAATACATAGGACTAGCATAACAAGTTTCAAGTTAAAATAATGAGAACTGGTGTCAGAACTGATACTGGCTAAGTAAAAGCGCGTATCAGAAAAGTACTGCGAAAAATAAAATAAAAATATAAAAAATCCTAGAAAAATGGTTAGGTTCAGAATCCAAAATTTGAGATTAAAATGTTAAGCATAGCTATTAATGTTAATACTGTGTGGTTAGAGTTAATGAGATTATATATACTTAAGGGAACACCCTTCTAGGTCAGTTTTCATTCTCCAAAACTGATCCTACGTGCCTCCATTTTCTGAGTTTGTGTTCCCTCATCTTGCCACCTCCATTTCTCCAAAGAAAGCAACCAAAGTGACCACCTTTCTTCATAGATTCTTCACCAAAACACCATAGCTAGGTGTGAGCAAGCCTTGGGTGGGAGAAAGGTTATGCATTGTTGAGTGTCAGCTGCTGAGTTGGTGGGGTTGGGGGCTATATTTCTGAGTTTGGTTGAGTGGAGCCTTGTTCTTTTCATTTAAGGCTTCAAGAAGCCACCTTTTGGTGTAAAGGACTCATCTTGTAGTGCATTTCCGTGCCCTTGCAAGGTCGGCACCTTGGGACTGTGTTGGGAGCTCCGAGGAGGAGTCTTTTTCTGAGTTTGAGACACTTAAGGTATACCATGATCACCTCTTTGTCATTTTCATGATTTAAGCTTGTTCAATCCTTTAAAAAGTAAAACTTGGATCATGTAACACCCCGTCTATACCCGGTTTGTTAACATGTCATCGTATTAAGCCACGCTTAATTAAAAATGCGGAATATCTTTTTCTTTTCAATTATGACGTTATTATCATTACCAAGTTGAATTACTTCGTTCATTTCCAAAACATTGCATGTATGTAAATTGCAAAAGACAACTATATACACTGAATAACCTCATATATATAAATCATTAACTGTGTCTCTAATCACGACACTACAACACGTAGGCCGGACAAACCCTGATAGTTTATACAACTCAAGTCTAAACAACAATACCTAATCAAATGTGGCAAGGACAATCCCCATGCTCACCAAATAAGGAAACAAGGCCCAACAGAGTCTCAACAACAACAACATAATCATAAAGATAGTAAAGCAGATCAGCACCCAAACATAATCCAAGCATAATCATCATAAGAAGCATATATCTAACTCAGCTCCGGCCTCCTGCCGCCCCAGGTCTCAACCCCCGAGTTACCTGAACCTGAAATATGTGCCCCAAACGTAGGGTGAGATCTCTAAACAGAAATCTCAGTAAGGCAAAGGGTCCTCTAGGATTTCTCCATCCCAAGCTCACTTACATGTGCAATATAATTTCAAAAGCAGTAATATAATATAAGTTCCAAAATTAGTGCAATGCATAATATCATCATGTCATGTGTGTTAACTATTCTACTGATCAGAGGAAGCGTAGGTTGTACGTACTTCTACAACCCACAATAGTACACGCCAATGCTGTACCTGCCCACAGGAACTTAATCTCATCTAGGCAAACACCACATACATATCATAGGCAATTGCACTTAACAGCTCAAAAGCATTTAAATAAATCAATACATGAAAACACATCATGCATATAAACCATCCCCCCATGGGGTATGGTGGAACCAACAATGGCTAAACCGAGGACACGAAAGCTTACCTTGCAAGCTAATTATCGAGCCAAGCTCACACTAGCTCAATGCCCACAAGCAGCACAATCACAATCTGTTTATATCAGAAATATCATCAATAACCATACTTTAAAGGTTCATTTCATTATGACAGCATTTCCTTATTCGTTTACATCTTTTTTAGTTCATAATTATCAAGCATTAAGTCCCTCAATTAAAGGTATCACTGTTTCCCAACAGTAACACCAACTTCCTAGGCCATCATGCCCAAAAGGGGATTTTCTCACGCATAAAACTGGTTTCTAGTCATTTTCACAGGTGGTAATCGATTACCAAGCACATGGTAATCGATTACTGAACTAGGTAACCGATTACCAAAAACATGGTAATCGATTACTGCACATGGTAACCGATTCCAACAAAAGGTAATCGATTACCATGCGGGCAGAAAAGTTTTCCGCAGAATTTTTCTGCAAAATCTGAGGTGAAAATGGCTCCCACCGATCCAAGGTTCGGTTTTGACCCACAACAGATGTTCATTAACACTTATTAACCCTAGATTAGCAACCCTAAGCTTGAATGATTAAAGTTATCTCATTTCATAACATAAACAAGCTATTTTCATGAAATTTCGAAGAAAATGTTCAAGGTATACCTATAGAGCTCAAAATCAGCAGAAAAATAGGCTCTTGGAGCTCTCTAACAAGGCTCAAATGTTCTGACTTTGCAAGAGCACGAAAATGTACTACAAGGTTGGACCTTTCTCCATCAAAATGGCACCATGAAGCTCAAAATGGCATAGAGATGGCTCCCACACCTCACAACCTCAAAGTCAGCAGCTCCCCCACTCACCACAACACCCACAACTCAGAAATGGCTGGACATTTTCCCACTCATGGCTAGAGCACACTCTTATAAGCAACTTTGGTGAAGGAACTAAGTGGAAATGTGCTCTCTTGGAGCTTCAATGGAGGAGAGAAGATGGGAGAAGGTGGCTGCCTCCTTAGGTTCACAAAATGTTACGTAGAAGATGAAGAGCTGACCTAGGATCATGTGCCCTTGGGTATTTATAGGCGCGCTTAAGTTTAATCGCGCAGTATTAGAGTTAATAGCTACACTTATCTTTTTAATCTCAAACTTGGGATTCTGAACCTATCCCTTTTTCTAAGATTTGCCATATTTTTATTTTATTTTTCGCAGTACTTTTCTGGTACTCGCATTTACATAGCCAATATCAGTTCTAGCACCAGTTCTCATTAATTTGACCTGAAACTTGACATACTAGTCCTATATATTACTCTAGGAATATTTCCATACTTATTATAATTTTCTGGGATACTTCATCAGTACGCATTTATACCGTGGAGCAGAACCGGTATCTGCGTTTTTCGTCCGAAAAGCGACTTTCAGTATTATTAATCACTTACCATAATTATTTAAGCCTTCTCATAATTATTAGGGTCAATTATGGAATTATTTATTAATTCTCATATTTATTTAATTAATTTCTTAAATTAACGGTGCAGGTTCTTACATTCACCCCACCTTTTTAAGGATTTTGTCCTAAAAATCAGAAACATACCTGTCTCGAAAGTCGGGGTACTGCCGGAGAAGCTCGTCCTCTCGCTCCCAAGTACACTCCGGAGGAGTTCTTCCAGTCCACTGCACTTTGACCATCGGAATGATCTTGCTCCTAAGCTTCTTCTCGCCGCGATCAAGAATCTTGAGTGGTCCGAGAAGAGTTTTCAAGTTCTCCCGAACCTCCACATCATCCAGTTGCACCACGTGCGAAGGATCCGCTACATACTTGCGAAGCTGAGACACATGAAACACGTCATGGATGTTGGCCAAGTTTGGAGGCAAGGCAAGCCGGTAGGCAACAGGTCCTACCCTACCAAGGATCTGGTATGGCCCAATTAATCTCGGGCTCAGCTTCCTCACTCCGAGGGCCCGACCAACTTCGGTGACAGTGATAGTCTCACAAACACGTGCTCACCCTCACTGAACTCCAGTGGACAATGATTAACATCGTAGTAACTCTTCTGGCGATTCTGCGCCTGCTTCAGCTTCTATCTGATCAACTGGATCTGCTGGGTTGAATCTTGGACAAAGTCCAAGCCAAACAACTCTTTATCTCCAACCTCAGACCAGCAGGTAGGAGTCTGACACCTCCTACCATAAAGCGCCTCGTAGGGTGCCATGCCCAGGCTAGCATGGAAACTGTTGTCGTACGAAAACTCCACCAATGGCAGGTACCTATCCCATGCTGAACCCTACTCCAAAGTGCAAGCCCTCAACATGTCCTCCAATGTCTGGATGGTCCGCTCAGTCTGTCCGTCAGTCTGAGGGTGATAGGTTGTACTCAATCTCAACTGAGTACCAAAAGCTCCCTGCAGCGCCTCCCAGAACCGAGATGTGAACTTCGGGTCCCTATCACTGATGATACTCTCGGGCACCCTCTGAAGTCTCACAATCTCGCGAACATACAGTCGGGCCAATTGCTCAGTAGTGAAGCTCACCTTCATCGGAAGAAAGTGGGCAGACTTCGTCAATCTGTCCACAATGACCCAAATATAGTCACAACCAGCCTGAGTCTTCGAAAAACCCACTACGAAGTCCATGGAAATGCTCTCCCATTTCCATTCCAGAATCTCAAGAGGTTGAAGTTTACCAGACGGCTTCTGGTGCTCAATCTTCACCTTCTGGAAAATCAAACACTTGGACACAAAAACGACAACATCCTTCTTCATGCCCGACCACCAGTAATTCCTCTTCAAGTCCTGGTATATTCATGTAGCAGGGTGGACAGTAAATTGACCCTTGTGGGCCTCTGCAATTACCTTTAGACGCAAAGGACCTCGAGGAATCACAATCCTCTTCTGGAACGTCAACAATCCATCCTCATTTCGAGACATCCATCTTTGTTCTTCTCAAAGTCCAGGCGCTCTCTTCGCATTTGCGCCTCTTTGGTCTTTTCCTTCAGCTCAATTTCAACTTGTACGATTTTCATCTCGAGAAGTGCACCATCCATAAAGAGGTCACTAACAGATCTCGAGACTTCTCAATATCAACAGAATCGTCATTCGATTCTCTAGGATCATCAGTCACTCTATCAAAAGAGGTGACCTGACCCCACATACTCAATTCCTCACAATAACTTGGGTGAGTTTAGGTCCTATTCCATGACTCTAACCTCGACTTGACTTACAATTTCTATATGTCATTACTCTCAAAATGAAATCATGTTCCTTTCACAGTACGAAATCATAATTATGTTCATTTCAATCAATACATGTTAGTTAATATGCTAACTCACATCATAACGTACCTTAATTCACGTACACCTGCAAAACCTTCAGTTCCAATAACATAATAAATCAAATACTCTATGCAATAGTATACCACAATCTCCATGGCATATGCAAAATCGAAAGTCAATAAAGGTGAAATAACATTGGTACCTTACCATAATTTATCGTACTTATTTCATGCTTAACACTATCCCTGGTATTAACATGCCAACTACTTATGAAGCAGATCAATAATTAACCTATGAACCTAGAGTCATGGAGACCACTCAACCCCCATTACATAATTGTGATGGTGCTTTGTTGGAGAATGTGAAATTCTCTTCAAGGAAAAGTAAGGGTGTAACACTTGGACTTTGTGGCAAGGCCACGCGCATAAAATGTAACACCTCGTGTATACCCGGTTTGTTAACATCTCATTGTATTAAGCCACGCTTAATTAAAAATGCGGAATATCTTTTTCTTTTCAATTATGACGTCATTATCATTACCAAGTTGAATTACTTAATTTATTTCCAAAACATTATCTGTATGTAAATTGCAAAAGACAGCTATCTACACTGAATAACCTCATATATATAAATCATTAACTGTGTCTCTAGTCACGACACTACAACACGTAGGCCGGACAAACCCTGATAGTTTATACAACTTAAGTTTAAACAACCATACATAATCAAATGTGGCATGGACAATCCCCATGCTCACCAAATAAGGCAACAAGGCCCAACAGAGTCTCAACAACAACGTAATCATAAAGATAGTAAAGGAGATCAACATCCAAACATAATCCAAGCATAATCATCATAAGCAGCATATATCTAACTCAGCTCCGGCCTCCTGCCACCCGAGGTCTCAACCCCCGAGTTACCTGAACCTGAAATATGTGCTCCAAACGTGGGGTGAGATCTCTAAACAGAAATCTCAGTAAGGCAAGTGGTCCAAGCTCACTTACATGTGCAATATAAGTTCAAAAGCAGTAATATCATATAAGTTCCAAAATCAGTGCAATGCAGCATATCATCATGTCATGTGTGTTAACTATTCTACTGATCAGAGGAAGCGTAGGTTGTACGTACGTCTACAACCAACAATAGTACACGCCAATGCCATACCTGCCCACAGGAACTTAATCTCGTCTAGGAAAACACCATATACATATCATAGGCAATTGCACTTAATAGCTCAAAAGCATTTAAATAAATCAATACATGAAAACACATCATGCATATAAACCATCCCCCATGGGGTATGGTGGAACCAACAATGGCTAAACCAAGGACACGAAAGCTTACCTTGCAAGCTAACTATCCAAGCCAAGCTCACACTAGCTCAATGCCCACAAATAGCACAATCACAATCTGTTTATATCAGAAATATCATCAATAACCATACTTTAAAGGTTCATTTCATTATGACAGCATTTCCTTATTCGTTTACATCTTTTTTAGTTCATAATTATCAAGCATTAAGTCCCTCAATTAAAGGTATCACTGTTTCCCAACAGTAACACCAACTTCCTAGGCCATCATGCCCAAAAGGGGATTTTCTCACGCATAAAACTGGTTTCTAGTCATTTTCACAGGTGGTAATCGATTACCAAGCACATGGTAATTGATTACTGAACTAGGTAACCGATTACCAAAAACATGGTAATCGATTACTGCACATGGTAACAGATTACCAAAAAAACGTAATCGATTACCACGCGGGCAGAACAGTTTTTTGCAGAATTTTTCTATATAATTCGAGGTGAAAATGGCTTCCATTGAACCAAGGTTCGGTTTTGACCCAAAACAGATGTTCATTAACACCTATTATCCCTAGATTAGTAACCCTAAGCTTGAATGATTAAAGTTATCTCATTTCATAACATGAACAAGCTATTTTCATGAAATTTCAAAGAGAATGTTCAAGGTATACCTATGGAGCTCAAACTCAATAGAAAAATAGGCTCTTGGAGCTCTCTAACAAGGCTTAAAGGTTCTGACTTTGCAAGAGCACGAAAATGTACTACAAGGTTGGACCATTCTCCATCAAAATGGCACCATAAAGCTCAAAATGGCATGGAGATGGCTCCCACACCTCACAACCTCAAAGTCAGCAGCACCCCCACTCACCACAACACCCACAACTCATAGATGGCTGGACTTTTTCCCACTCATGGCTAGAGCACACTTTTATAAGCAACTTTGGTGAAGGAACTAAGTGGAAAGGTGCTCTCTTGGAGCTTCAATGGAAGAGAGAAGATAGGGAAGGTGGTTCCTCCCTAGGTTCACAAAATGCTACGTAGAAGATGAAGAGCTGACCTAGGATCATGTGCCCTTGAGTATTTATAAGCGCGCTTAAGTTTAATCGCGCAGTATTAGCGTTAATAGCTACACTTATCTTTTTAATCTCAAACTTGGGATTCTGAACCTAGCCATTTTTCTAAGATTTTCCATGTTTTTATTTTATTTTTTGCAGTACTTTTCCGGTACGCGCATTTACATAGTCAATATCAGTTCTGGCGCCAGTTCTCATTATTTTGACCTGAAACTTGACATACTAGTCCTAAAAATTACTCTACGAATATTCCCATACTTATTATAATTTTCCGAGATACTTCATCGGTACGCATTTATACCGTGGAGAAGAACCAGTATCTGCACTTTTCGTCCGAAAAGCGACTTTCAGTATTGTTAATCATTTACCATAATTATTTAAGCCTTCTCATAATTATGAGGGTCAATTATGGAATTATTTCCTAATTCTCATATTTATTTAATTAATTTCCTGAATTAACGGTGCAGGTTCTTACAGATCATTTGAGTTAAGGACTCTGTTTCTTAGTCTTAAACATGTTAATGAACATCTGTTATGGAGACATTGGACTCCAAATCGAGTTTGGATATTTAAAATGGGACTTATGCAGAGAATGCACGAAATTCTGCATTCTGTCTGATAAGTATTCGAATATTTTTCGTGTAGTATTCGAATACTTATCCCTTGGTAGTCGAATACTCCTTGCAGAAGTATTGAGATACTTTTCTGGGAAGAAAAGTATTTGGATACCGTTGAATAATTATTCGCATACTGGGTAGTATTCGAATATTATTGTGTTTGTATTTGGATACCTGGTGGTATTGGGATACTGGAGGAAAAGTATTCGGATACCTTGTGGTATACGAATACTTAAGTGAAAGTATTCGGATACTTTCTGGAGACTTGGAGTATTCGAATACTCATCGAGGAGTATTCGAACACCTCCTGCAGAAATTGCATGAAATCACCTAAAACAAGTTGGAAAGTCCTAATCACTTAATGGAACCTTAGAAAATGAATACTAATGAGTATTTATCGTATAAATAGATGGTGATTGTGCTGTTTGTGGGCCTTGAGCTTGTGTGGACTTGGTTTGGATTAATTGCTTAAGAGGTAAGCTTTCGTGTCCTCGGATTGATCTGTTGCTTGTTCCACCGACCTCCATGGGAGGTGGTATATATGCATGTATGCTTTTATGAAAATGATATATGCATTGATATACTCCTGAGACATGTTGATATAGTTGTTGATGTAATGTATGAATGTCATGTTAGTACTTGTACGATCAGGCAGCCACCTTGGTGTGCAAGGCATATGTAATGTATGAATGTGATGTTAGTACTTGTACGATCAGGTAACCACCCTGGTGTGCAAGGCATGAGGCATCCTCCCTCATGTTGGTAGGTAACAGACGTGTATAAACCCTATCATGTTCCCTGGCCAGTCGAACCGCACTTGCATACATCACATGATTAATGAGTTGTAGTAGTTAGCTCGTCGAGCAAGAGATTATACTGTCATGATATAAATGCCTTAACATGAACATGCATTGTATTTAGTGTTTTGAACTTATATTATATTGTAAGTGAGCTTGGGGCGGAAGAGTCCTTGAGGACCCCTTGCCTTACTGAGATTTCTGTTTAGAGATCTCACCCCACGTTTGGGGAAAATATGTCAGGTTCAGGTAACTCGGGGTTTGAGACCTCGGGCGGCAGGAGGTCGGAGCTTAGTTGACTGATGCATGATGATTATACTATTTTGATTGGATGCTGTTTTATCCTTATTTTCCTATTATTTGATTTGAGACTCTGTTGGGCTTTGTTGCCTTATTTGGTGAGCATGGGGGTTGTCTATGCCACATTGATTGACTATGTCCTATTTTAGATTTGAGTTGTATTAATGTATCAGGATTAATGTTCGGACTACGTGTTGTAGTTCCGTGACTTAGTTACTCACAGTTATTTATATATTGAGGTAGTCATATTAGTTGTTTATTGCAATTTACATACAAGCAATGTTTTATGAAAAAAGGATTAAGTAATCAACTTGGTAATATTAATGACGTCATAATTGAAAAGAAAAAGTTATTCCACATTTTAATTAAGCGTTTCTTAATACGATGACATGTTAACAAACCGGGTATACACGAAGTGTTACACTAGGCAGGCGCCTAGTCAGTTCAAGAGGACTTTGACGCATGGGAGTTCAGTTAGACCTCCTACTCCCAGATGCTCGGGATGTGGGAAATTCCATGTGGGGCTGTGTGCTACCGGCCAGTTGATCTGCTTTCAGTGTGGCCAGGCGGGCCACTATTCCAGGGATTGTCCTTCATCGACCGCAAGAGCTGCAGCGGTTCAGGCTGTTCCACTTCAGATGGTTCCCCTACCACCTACAGTGGCACCTGCAGTGCCACATGCCATGGGTCGTGTTTACACCTTGGATCGACAGCAGTCGGACCGAGCTCCAAACCTTGTCAGAGGTACTGTTTCCATTGGTGATTCGAATGTTGATGTCTTGTTTGGTTTCAGGGCTACGCATTCTTTCATTGCAACCCCGATTGTTGTGGGGCTTGAGGTTTCCAGTGCTGCGCTTTCTCCACCGTTGCGGGTGACCACTGCCACCAGAGAAAAGTGTGATACCTGCACTATACATCGAGATGTCGTGTTTCAGTAGGATGGCCATGATTTTTTGGTGGATCTGATAGGATTGTCGATGGCTAACTTGAAGATCATCTTTGGCATGGATTGGTTGCCCAAGAATTCTGTGATGATTGACTGTTGTACCAAGCGAGTGGTGATGTCTCCGTGTGTTTCTACAGCCAGTTCCTCGCCTTATATTTTAGTGTTGTAGGCTAGGAGAGCCTTGAGAGTATGGGCATTTGGTTATGTCATGTTGGGAGGTTTGGTGAGTGGGACACAGGAGGATATCACTGGCATTCTTGTGGTGAAGGAATTCCTCGAGGTGTTTCCTGAGGAGATTCCTGAGTTTCTGCCACAGTGGGAGATAGAGTTCTCCATAGATTTGTTGCCTGGTGTGGGGCCTATTTCTTTAGCTCCATAACGGATGTCGCCACCACAGTTGGCAGAGCTAAAGAAGCACATTGAGGATCTTTCAGCGAAAGATTTCATCCGACTGAGCGTGTCTCCATGGGGAGCACCAGTCATCTTTGTGAAAAAGAAAGACGGGACTATGCGATTGTGCACCGATTACAGGCAGCTGAACAAGGTGACGATCAAGAACAAGTATCCCCTTCCTCGTATTGATGATTTGTTGGAACAACTTAAGGGTGCTTGTGTGTATTCGAAGATTGATCTCCGGTCCGGATACCATCAGATTCGGGTTAAGCCGGAGGATGTCCCCAAGACCGCGTTTCGTTCGAGATACGGTCATTATGATATTTGGTGATCCCATTTGGACTCACCAATGCACCCGCAGTGTTCATGGACCACATGAACTGAATTTTCCAGCCGTACCTGGATCAGTTTGTGATCGTCTTTATTGACGACATCTTGAATTACTCCAAGACTAAGGAGGAGCATGCAGAGCACTTGAGGGTTGTGTCGCAAGTGCTGAAGGAGAAAAAGATTTATGTTAAGCCTTCGAAATGTGAGTTCTGCTTAAGTCAGTAAAGTTTCTTGGGCATGTGATTTCTGCTGAGGGAGTTGCAGTGGATCCTAACAAGATTAAGGCTGTGCTAGATTGGGAGAGGCCAAAGACGGTTACAAAAGTTAGGAGTTTCTTGGGCTTGGCTGGTTACTACAGGAGGTTCATCAAGGGATTCTCCATGTTGGTTCTACCATTGACTCGCCTTACCCGGAAGGAGACTCCGTTTGTGTGGACTCACGAGTGTGAGGAATGCTTTCAGGAGTTAAAGGAGAGACTAACGATTGCACCTGTGTTGGTCCTTCCTGATCCTGCTGAGGAGGTCTAGCTTTGCACTGACGCCTCCGAAAAGGGGCTGGGCTGTGTGTTGATGCAGTTGGGCAAAGTAATTGCCTATGCTTCGAGGCAGTTGAAGCCTCATGAGGAGAACTACCCGACTCATGACTTGGAGTTGGCTGCTATTGTGTTTGCTTTCAAGATTTGGAGGCATTATCTTTTTGGTATGAAGTTTGCCGTGTTTAGTGACCACAAAAGTTTGAAGTATCTGTTCGATCAGAAGGAGCTGAATATGAGACAAAGGAGATGGATGGAGAATCTGAAGGACTACGACTTTGAGTTGAAGTACCATCCTGGCAAGGCCAATGTGGTAGCTGATGCTTTGAGTCGAAAATCCGTGAGTCTATCTAGTTTGACGATGGGTGACTATGATATTATTGAGCAGTTTCGAGATCTGACGGTGACCTCTTTGTTTAGGGGTGCACTTCTCGAAATGGAAACTGTGCAAGTTGAAAATGAGCTCATGGAAAAGATCAAAGAGGCGCAGGTGCAAAGATAGTGCCTTGACTATGTGAAGAACCAGGACGGTGTGTTTTGGAACGATGATGGTTTCTTGACTTTCCATAATAGAATTGTGGTTCCTCGAGGTCCTTTGACTGAGAAGGTGATGACAGAGGCTCATAAGGGCCAATTTACTGTCCACCTTGGTGCTACAAAGATGTACCAAGACTTGAAGAGAAATTACTAGTGGTCGGGCATTAAGAAGGACATAGTTGTTTTTGTCTCCAAGTGTTTGATTTGCCAGAAGGTGAGGAATGAGCACCAGAAGCCGTCTGGTAAACTCCAACCTCTTGAGATTCCGGAATAGAAATGGGAGAGCATTTCCATGGACTTTGTGGTGGGATTGCCAAAAGACTGAGGCTGGTTGCGACTCTATCTGGGTCATTGTGGACAGATTGACGAAGTCTATCCACTTTCTTCCGGTGAAGGTGAGCTTCACTACTAAGCAGTTGGCCAGACTGTATGTTCGCAAGATTGTGAGGCTTCACGGGGTGCCCGAGAGTATCATCAGTGATAGGGACCCAAAGTTCACATCTCGATTTTGGGAGGCGTTGCAGGAAGCTTTTGGTACTAAGTTGAGATTGAGTACAGCCTATCACCCTCAGACTGATGGACAGACTGAGCGGACCATCTAGACATTGGAGGACATGTTGAGGGATTGCACTTTGGAGCAGGGTTCAGCATGGGATACGTACCTGCCATTGGTTAAGTTTTCGTACATCAACTATTTCTATGCTAGCCTGGGCATGGCACCCTACGAGGCGATGTATGGTAGGAGGTGTCGGACTCCTACCTGTTGGTCTGAGGTTGGAGATAAAGAGTTGTTTGGCTTGGACTTTGTCCAAGATACTACCCAGCAGATTCAGTTGATCATAGAAAAGCTGAAGCAGACGCAGAATCAACAGAAGAGCTATTATGATGTTAAGCATCGTCCACTGGAGTTCAGTAAGGGTTAGCACATGTTTGTGAGACTTTCACCTGTCACTAGTGTTGGTCGGGCTCTTGGAGTGAGTAAGCTTAGCCCGAGATTCATTGGGCCATAACAGATACTTGGTAGGGTAGGACCTGTTGCCTACCGGCTCGCCTTGCCTCTGAACTTAGCCAACATCCACGACGTGTTTCACGTGTCTCAGCTTCGAAAAATATTGTGGATCCTTCGCACGTGGTGCAACCGGATGATGTGGAAGTTTGGGAGAACCTAAAGACTCCCGTCGGACCACTCAAGATTCTCAATCGTGGCGAGAAGAAGCTTCGGAGCAAGATCATTCCGATGGTCAAAGTGTAGTGGACAAGAAGAACTCCTGAAGAGTGTACCTCGGAGCGAGAGGACGAGCTTCTCCGACAATACCCTGAGTTTTGGGACATGTATGTGTAACATCCCGTCTAATTAGAAACCTATTTAAATGGCAATTAGGAATGGGGGAGAGTACTTGTCCTCGGATTATATGAAGGTTTGCTTTAGAATGGGATTAAATTAAATTAGGGAAATTATTTGTATTACCATGGTAGGTGGATACCTATTTAAGGCATGTGAAATTTTAGTTATGAGTATAGGAATAATTTAATTATAATATGTAGAAAGCATAATACCACTTACAAGTATATGAGTACTCATTAAAAGTATGTGATTAATTTTATTACAAAGAATAGTTAATAATGGGAGGGTACATAAAATAATAATGCATGAGCTAATTCACAAAGTAGGAGAGCATGTGAACTTGAATTCTAGAACCCAACTCCTCTATATAGACGACGCCTAGTACCCTTAAGTGGGGAGTATGTGTAGCATAACCTCTTAGAAGCTCTCACACCTTATCTTGTATGAATCCACAAGCTTGCCATGCATTGGGTGAGAAATGACACATGGCAAAACCCCATACACTTTTGTATCCCCTACTTGCACATGATGTAAAGAGCAAATTCTGATTACTTGCACACTTGGACAAAGCAAATCTGTCCCAACTTCCTCATGCAACCAATGAGGGGAAAAGCTATCCCCTTGCATGTCTTTCTATTGGCCCAACAAGCCACACACAAATCTTACCCCTTATCCTTTCTTGGTTCGCACAAAAGAGGGAAAAAACCAAGCTTGATTTTGTCTCATCTTCGTTGAATATAGGTTCAGATTATGAGTCTCTAATTTTTCATTTCCTTCTCCTTCTATGCGCTGTAAAGGGAAGCCACAAGAATAACCATGAACTACTTATTCAGAATTATAAGTTGTTCCCCTCTAATTCAAAATTCATGAGCCTGTAGCAGAACTCCCAAGAATCTTAGCTGCATTTCATTTCTCCTACGCTCCATACATCGCGAGCGTTGAGAAAGGGATGAAACACCTAGAATTGCTTTCTTTCTACTTCACACTTTCGGCTGAGCATCAAGCCACACAACTTGCAAGTGCTCCATTCCTTATTCCCTCCAAGCCGCAAGCTTTCTAAGTGGAAGACTAGCCACCAAGCATTTCTTCCTCTTCTCTTAACCATTCGGCTGGAGTCCAACCTTGTGGAGATGAGGTACTTCTGTTACAAATTTCTTTTCCCTCCTTGCTGCATGCGAGTTGATGAGACTTTCCCCTACATGCAGAACCAGTGACCATCTTCCTTTTTCCAGCCGAAGCAACCAGCCTCAAGGAGTTGTGAATCGGATTCCTTGAAGGCAATTAAACTCGCCTTGCATGTAGCTGAAATCTTGGTCTTTGGAGAGTGGTACGGTGAGAATTGTAGCGCAAATTTTGGTGACTACCTTCCTGAACAAATTGTGGAGCGATGTTCACTAGTAAGGAGGTAAATTAGCATGAACCAAGTTCTACCATTGTTCTCTGTTTTGGTTTTGTTGGTATTCAAGGAAATGATTTTCTGTTTGTGCTATCCCTCACTTAATTCCCTTCAAATTGTGCATTCTGGTTGCAGGTCTGTCTATAGCAAAATTTTGGGTCTTGGGGACATAGCTCTTATCCTTAGTAGGGCTGTTAAGTGAACTAAAATAAAGAATGGACCTTTGTAGGTGTTGGAACTATGAAAATCCTAAACATCTTTTTATAATGAAAACCGAATTCTTGTGAGCATGGAAATAGCTCTGTTGTTGTTGTGTTGAACTTATTACTTGGACTAGGAAAATCATTAATATTTGTATACACTAAGAACTTTATGGGCAGCGTGTTGAAGCCTTTATCACTCCCTATGTCATGAAGAATATGGGATATGAATAAGCAATGTTAGGCACCTAATAATGGGCAGAAAACCGAACTTGTATGCCCAGAGAACCTTGAATTTCATTACTGTAGCAAGTTAGAAGAATTGGTATTAAGCCAGAAAATTAATTCTTTAGGAGAACTATGAAAATTGAATTTATGGGTGTGTGAACCTTGGAAAAATTCTTATGTGTTAGCTATTAGTGGAGGGGATTAGGTAAATAAAATTCTTCGCTGCTACATGCTACTAAATTAATGTGGAGTCAGAAATTAAATAGTACAAGAAGCATGATAAGCCGGTTAAAATACACGAATATGGAAGTCATGAAAATGGCATATTAATAATAGGATTTTATAAATAAAATTCTGACTTATGGTGCACTCAATTAGGTGCGCAAAATTCCTAAAGTGTGGGCTGTTTTGATGCTGCTTGATAATACTTGGACTCACAAGGTATGTGTTAGGCGGTATTACCCGATGTGACTATTGACTAGTGTATGAATTGTGAATTGTTGCTCACATGTCCTTATGATTATTCTGCCATAAATGATGAAATTATTCTGCCTATGGAAATGTTATGATTATGGAAATTCTGTTATGAAAAGAAAGAATGGCTTGGCAGTATGGCATCCAATGTACATGAAGTATATGTTATGAAATGATGATATATGCATGCACCGTACATCATACCGCACTTGTCTTTCTGTTTGTGTGTGACAGCATAGCATGGCATGCATGTACCAAATTCATGTTAGTCTTGAGTCTTAGAATAGTTATCTACAAGATCATGTGATTGAGCACGCATCATATAGGCACCACCGGGACACTTGGCATCCGTTCGATAGGCCACAGTGGAATTCCCCAAATGATGGTGACGTGCATGGAATTTCCACTGTGATGGCACGCGCACGACGGTGCTATGAGCGTGATGAAGGCGTTATATACGCAATATGATATATGATGAAAATGATATATGATGAAAAGGTTATATGATGAAAAGGATTTCATGTTTGAAGCGACTGTTTATAATTTTGTGCCTAGTTTAATATTGTTGCATTATTGGTTTTGTTGCCACACTACTGGGATTTCTCTCACCGCTTTGGGGCTGCTATTTTTACAAAACAGCAGGAGGACGGAAAAGCTTTTGAGGACTTGGATATTTGTTGTTGGCTTCTACTGTTTTGGGCATGCTGTTATTGATGTGATATTTTATGGATGACTGTATAAAATTGAGAAGCTTTTATTGCTGTGAACTATGATTTTATTATTGCATTACGATTTTATGACTAGCAAGTATTTTGGAAACAGATGTTGAAACGTTTGCGAAAAGGATTTTGACATGTTATCTAAATGTTGAGTTTTGAAAAGTATGTGCGAGCACTTTGTAAGTTGTCTTACTGGGGCTACGGACCTCCGATTTTCTTATAATTTATATGCACGCGTAGCCCCAGGTGTCCAGTTTCATTATATATAAACCTTTCAAAGAAATTCTGAAAACTCGATTTATTATGAATTTTACCAGCCAGGACGTTTGTGATATTTTCACTGTTTTATCTCTTATATTGCGAGTTATGTTTCGAGGGGCAAACGAACTCCAAATCACTAATATTTTATATGAACGTGAAGCCCCAGATGTCTAGTTTCCAGATTACAAAGAATATACCTTTGAAACGTTGAACTGGATTTTATACGAATTTTTAAAGACAGCAAGGTCTATCAGTAAATTTATATTTTTAGTAAGTTTAAGAAATCTTGCGTACTCTGATTTTTGTAATTAACCAGATCCCCTCTTTAGTTTTAATTGGCAATGTAAAAGCGATTTTCTTTCAGTCTCTAAAATACTATTAAAGAACTCTAATTCCGCTTAGCAAACAACTCTCTTGGAGGCCTACAAGAGAGGGTGTTACAGTATGTTTCTGATTTTGAGGACAAAATCCTTAAAAAGGTGGGGTGAATGTATGAACTGCACCGCTAAATTAGGAATTTGATTAATTAATTATGAGATTAATGAGATAATTCCATGATTAACCCTAATAATTATGAGAAAGCTAAAATAATTATGGTATGTGATTAATAATGTTGAAAGTCGCTTTTCGGACGAAAAGTGCAGATATCGGTTCTGCCTCACGGTATATATGCGTATCGATGAAGTATCCCAGAAAATTATGAAAAATATGTATATGTCACTAGAATAATATATAGGGCTAGCATAACAAGTTTCAAGTCAAAATAACGAGAATTGGTGTCAGAACTGATATCGGCTTTATAAAAGCACGTACCGGCAAAGTGTTGCGAAAAATAATATAAAAATATGACAAATCTTAGAAAAATGGCTAGGTTCAGAATCCTAAGTTTGGGACTAAAATGCTAAGCGTAGCTATTAGTGCTAATACAGTGTGATTAAGCTTAATCTGCCTATAAATAGAATAGCACAGCTCCCTAGGTCAGAAATACCACTCCTCTACGTGCCTCCATTTCTGAGTTTGACACTCATGCTTGCCACCCTATTTCCTTGAAGAAAACTCAACAAAACTCACTCATTTCCCTTGATTCTTCCCTCTAAATCTTTGTAAACACTTAGTACAGTGCATTGTGAGGCTAAAGGTCAATTTTTACTGGTTGTGGGTACTGTTTGGAGAGGTTAAGGGTGTTGTCTCTGAGTTGTGTGGAGTGGGAACCTTCTTCCATGGTGTTTTGAGTTTCAAGGTGTGATCTTTGAAGAAAAAGGACCCTTCTTGGTGTGCCATTTTCGTGCACATTGAAGTAAGAACCTTGGGAGCTTCTTAGAGAGCTCCAAGAGCACCTCTAGCTTCTATTTTGAAGCCTTGGGTATGTTCATTACCTTGATCATAAGTTTTCCTTGGTTAAAGGTTGAGTCTTGGCATGTTAACGAGTTGAAGAGTAACTAACATGATCATGAATCTAAATGTATATTAAAATGCATGATTGGACGTTGAAATGGATTAAAAATGGAACCTTTGAGTGATATCTTCGCGAAATGCAGAAACTGCATTCAATCGCGAAATATCCAGAAATGATATCCGGATATGGGCTGTGTGATATCCGGATATGGATATTCGGATATGGCCCTGACAAATATCCAGATATTTTGGGAATTTCGAGACAGTGACGGTTCTGTTCTGACAGAACTGTATTATGGGTTTATGGACCCATAACTGGTTAAGTTTAACCTCTATAATAATTACCTAAGTCAGAATCTAAGTGATTAAGGGCTTATGGCTTTGTGAGAAGCCTAAAGACATGAAACGTAAAAGGAAAACATTGTCTTTATGTCTTATGCTTGTAGACTATGATTGTTGATATGATTGTTGGTCTAAACAGATTGTGATTGTGTTGTTTGTGAACCTTGAGCTAGTGTGGACCTTGGATTGGATTGTTAGCTTGCGAGGTAAGTGTAAGGCCTAGCCGCTTCAAGAATCAATGACTATCCCCACATACTAACACGAGACTCTTCAGTGTGCTTTTTCCTCACTCGCACACTTCCTGGGAAAACTTCCCAGGAGGTCACCCGTCCCAGAATTGCTCCAAGTCAAGCATGCTTAACTGTGGAGTTTTTCTGTTTCGGGCTACCGAAAAGCAGATGCATCTTGTTAGTATAGGTATTACCAATTAATTCTTATAAGCTATCCCAAACTGTGCAGTCTTATACCTGCACAACCTTTGGAATCTCTCTCTTTCGGGTGTCGATTCGATTCATTCATGCATGTAATCCCCTCTGGAAGCCTGTCAGGAGCCGCTCCTTGTCCGTGCCTCTCTGCATCGGCGATCACTCCCCGCCCTCGTCAGCGCTCGGGATGTTACAGTAAGCTTTCGAGTCCTCGGTTTAGCCATTGTTGGTTCCACCATACCCCATGTGGGGATGGTTTATATGCATGATGTGTTTTCATGTATTGATTTTGAAATGTTGTTGAGCTGTTATGTGCAAGTGCTTATAATATGCATGTGTTGTTCCACCTAGACGGTAAGCCTGTGTATGTAGGAGACATACCATAGGGTGATTCTGTAGGTGGGTGTAAGTAGTGACTTGCACTGTTTGCAAGTAATAGACATATATAAATCCTGCATTTCTCTAGCCAGTAGAATAGTTGACACACATGACATGATTATTCTGCTGCATTGCACTGATTTTGGAACTTTTATTATATTACTGCTTTTGAACTTATATTGCACATGTAAGTGAGCTTGGGGTGGAGAAATCCTTGAGGACCCCTTGCCTTACTGAGATTTCAATTTAGAGATCTCACTTCACGTTTGGGCACATATTTCAGGTTCAGGTAACTCGGGGGTTGAGACCTCGGGCGGCAGGAGGCCGAAGCTGAGTTGATTTTTATGCGTTATGATGATATGCTTGGATTATGCTTGGATGCTGACCTGCTTTATATTTATTATCATGTTGTTGTTGAGACTCTTGTTGGGCTTTATTGCCTTATTTGGTGAGCATGGGGGTTGTCCATGCCACATTGATTGACTATGTCTTATTTTGGATTCGAGTTGTATTAATGTATCAGGATTATGGTCTGGACTACGTGTTGTAGTTCCGTGACTTAGATATTCACAGTTATTTATACATTGAGGTTATTCAGTGTATTTAGTTTTATTGTAATTACATACAGGCAATGTTTTAAAAAAGTATTAAGTAATCAACTTGGTAATATTAATGACGTCATAATTGAAAAGAAAAAGTTATTCTGCATTTTATTAAGCGTTGCTTAATACGATGACAAGATAACAAACCGGGTATACACGGGGTGTTACAGTCAGCAATTTGTCGTCTTGCTCAAGAAGAAGATTTTTGGCCACAATGACTGGAAGTTGCTCATTCTCCTCTAGGAAGGCATACTTCAAATGATCCGGTAAAGTTTTCAGTTCTAACTTTGGGGGTTGCTCACTGGAGAGAAAAAGTCTGGTTGGATGTTCCAGTTCCATGGTATGAACATCAGCTTTACCTGGAAAGAAATTCTCAACAGCAGAATTAAGAATAAAAGTAGCATCAATAGGATGTAGAGTTCAAAAGCAACTCAGACTCATCAACAATATTATAATCAGAATTTCCAATCTATGCATCACTGAAACTGGAAAAACTATAAAAATGGTGCAAATAGTACACCATTCACTATTAGTACATCCACATACAATGGTATCATGGAAAGATGAAAAATCTGGATAATTAGCAATTAAATCAACAGAAACATCATCAACAATCTCATCAACCACATCAATGTTGAAAATAGCATGATCTGCCCTAGGATATTTCAAGGCATAAAAAATGTTAAAATTAATAATGCGATCACCAAACTCCATGGAAAGAGTGCTAGAATGAATATCTATTTTGGTCTCAGCAGTTTTCATAAAAGGTCTCCCAAATATGATTGTACTACTAGGAGTTTCACTCTTTATCCCTAAGATATAGAAATCAGTCGGGAAAATTAGATTATTCACCCTAAATAACACATCTTCAATCGCATCAGAAGGGTGAACACTACTTGTAACACCCTGTGTATACCCGGTTTGTTAACATGTCATCTTATTAAGCCATGCTTAATTAAAATTGCAGAATATTCTTTTCTTTTCAACTATGACGTCATTATCCTTACCAAGTTGAATTACTTAATTCATTTCAAAACATTTCCTGTATGTAGATTGCAAAAGACAGCTAATTGAAATACCTCAATATATTAATTAACAATGAGTATCTAAAATCACGGAACTACAACACGTAGTCTGGACATAATCCTGATACATTATTACAACTCAACGACTAAAACATTGTCAAATCAATGAGGCATGGACAATCCCCATGCTAACCAAATAAACAGCATACTCATCAAGTCTCAATACAAACAGCATGGTAATGGTAAAAGCATAAAACCAAGCAGGTGCATCAGCATAAACAACAAACATGATAATCAACTAAGCTCCGGCCTCCTGCCGCTAGAGGTTTCAGCCCCTGGGTTACCTGAACCTGAAATAAGCGCCCCGAACGTGAGGTGAGATCTCTAAACAGAAATCTCAGTAAGGCAATGGGTCCTCAAGGATCTTCCACCCCAAGCTCACTTACATGTGCAATATAAGTTCTAAAACAGTATAAGTTCCAAAATAGTGCAATGCAGTAGATAATCATGCCATGTGTGTTCATACTAATCTACTGGCCAGAGAATGCAGGAATACGTCTATTACCCACACTAGTGCAAGACGCCACTTGAACCCACCCACAGTCTCACCATCTTGTATGACGCCACATAGTCAGGCTTACCGTCGAAGTGAAACAACACATACATATTATAAGCCATCACACATATCAGCTCAAAAGCATTTCAAGTATAAAAGCATGTAAACACAGCATGCATATAAATCATTCCCTCAAGGGGTACGGTGGAACCATACAATGGCTAAACCGAGGACACGAAAGCTTACCTTGCAAGCTAACAATCCAAGCCAAGAGTCCAACCAATCTCAAAGCCCAAACACAGCAGAATCACAATCTGTTTTGGACCAACAATCATATCAAAATCATACTCAACAAGTATAAGACACAAGGACAACGTCTTTCCTTTACATTTTGTGTCTTAAGGCTCCTCACAAAGCCACAAGCCCTTAATCACTTAGATTCTGTCAATATTCGGATATCAATATCCAGATATTCAGAACCCCATATCCGGATATCAATATCCGGATATTTCCAATCCAATATCCGGATATTTCGCGGCAGAACTCAGATTCTGCATTTTGCGAAATACTACATCCAAGGTTCCATTTTTAACACTTCAAAACGTTAAAGCATGCATTTTTATACTCTTTTAAGTTCACATACAGATTACATACTTGTTTAACTCATTAAACCTCCCAAGACACCTCTTTTAAGGATTAAAACTCAAGATTAAGTGAAGGGACATACTCAAGGCTTCAAAACAGAAGCAAAGGCTGCTCTTGGAGCTCATCAACAGCTCCTCAAGTCTGACTTCACAAAGTGCACGAAAATGGTGATCAATGGTTGGTTCTTTGTACACAAGATGACTCTCTTGGAGCTCAAAGTGCCAAAACAAGAGCTCAAAACACTCAACCAGAAAGTCCAGCACCCAAAACTCCAACAAAACAGACACCAACCCAGAAACAAAACCTTCCACACACTCCCAAAGGTATCCCTCACTCACACAAGGTGTTTAGGAGAAGATTAAGTGGAAGAAATGACCTCTAGGCTCACACCAAGAAGAAGAGAAAGCAATGAAACAGTGTGAGAGTGCTGGTCAGCCTCCCATACACGTAGAGCAACAAAAGAATGCCCAGGGTTTTGTGTAAAAGTCATATTTATAGCCGATTTAAACTTAATCGCACTGTATTAGCGCTAATTGCTACGCTTAGCAATTTAATCCCAAACTTAGGATTCTGAACCTACTCATTTTTTTAAGATTTATCATATTTTTATTTTATTTTCGCAGCACCTTTCTGGTACGCTCTTTTCCATAGCCAGTATCAGTTCTGGCACCAGTTCTCATTATTTTGACTTGAAACTTGTTTTACAAGTCCTATATATTATTCTAGTAATATTCCCACACTCATTATAATTTTCCGGGATACTTCATTGGTACGCATTTATACCGAGTAGCAGAACCGGTATCTGCACTTTTCGTCAGAAAAGCGACTTTCAGCATTATTACTCACTTACCATTAGGGGTGTTAACGAGCCGAGCCGAGCCGAGCTTTGGTCTCAACGGGCCGAGCCTGTGTTCAAATGTGTCAGACTGGCCTTAGCCTGTTACCTGTTACGAATATAATATCAGCCTATGGCTTGGCTCATTTACAAAAAATAAAAGCCTGGTTTAGCCTGTTAGCCTGTTTTAAAAAAATAAGACAACAAAAATTTACCCAAACAAAATCTACAATCAACAGCACTAGTAATTCTATAAATATTCATAAATTTAATGTATATCCAAATAGCATAATATAAAATAAAATCATTCAAAAAGTCTGTTTAATTAATAAAATGGGATGAAATGAATTGAGAAGAGAGAGAGTGCGATCACAAGTAGTATACAAAAATATATAAAAAAAAAAAATATTAGGCAAGCCTGAGAGGATCTAAGGCCGAGCTTTTGAATTGGAGCCTGAAGCCTTTTTATTAAACGAGCTTTTATACAAGTCCAAGCCTGGGTCCAACAATCAATTTTAGACATGTAAGCTCAGGCCTTCACGAGTCGAGCCAAAGGCCCCTATAAGGCCCCTGGCTCGTTTAGCACCCCTACTTACAATAATTATTTAAGCCTCATAATAATTATTAGGGTCAATTATGAAATTATTTCCTAATTTCACATAATAAATTAACTTCCTTAATTAACGGTGCGGGTTCTTACATTCACCCCACCTTTTTAGGATTTTGTCCTCAAAATCAAAAACATACTTGTCTCGGAAGTCAGGATACTGCCGGAGAAGCTCGTCCTCTCGCTCCCAAGTACAATCCTAAGGAGTTCTTCCCGTCCACTGCACCTTGACCATCAGAATGATCTTGCTCCTAAGCTGCTTCTCGCCACGATCGAGAATCTTGAGTGGACCGACGGGAGTCTTTAAGTTCTCCCGAACCTCCACATCATTCGGTTGCACCACGTGCGAAGGATCCGCTATGTACCTCCGAAGCTGAGACACGTGAAACATGTCGTGGATGTTGGCCAAGTTCAGAGGCAAGGCAAGCCGGTAGGCAACTGGTCCTACTCTACCAAGGATCTGGTATGGCCCAATAAATCGCGGGCTCAGCTTCCTCACTCCGAGGGCACGACCAACACCGGTGACAGGTGAAAGTCTCACAAACACGTGCTCACCCTCACTGAACTCCAGTGGACGATGCTTGACATCGTAGTAACTCTTCTGGCGATTATGCGCTTGCTTCAGTTCTCTCGGATCATCTGGATCTGCTGGATAGTATCTTGGACAAAGTCCAAGCCAAACAACTCCTTGTCTCCAACCTCAGACCAGCAGGTAGGAGTCCGACACCTCGTACCATACAATGCCTCGTAAGGTGCCATGCCCAGGCTAGCATGAAAGTTGTTGTTATACCAAAACTCCACCAATGGCAGGTACCTATCCAATGCTGAACCCTGCTCTAAAGTGCAAGCCCTCAGCATGTCCTCCAAGGTCTGGATGGTCCGCTCAGTCTGTCCGTCAGTCTGAGGGTGATAGGCTATACTCAGTCTCAACTGGGTACCAAAAGCTCCCTGCAGCGCCTCCCAGAACCGAGATGTGAACTTCGAGTCCCTATCACTAATGATATTCTCGGGCACCCCGTGAAGCCTCACAATCTCGCGAACATAAAGCTTGGCCAACTGCTCTGTAGTGAAGCTCACCTTAACTGGAAGAAAATGCGCAGATTTTGTCAATCTATCCACAATGACCCAGATAGAGTCACAACCCGCCAAAGTCTTAGGCAATCATACTACGAAGTCCATGGAAATGCTCTCCCTTTTCCATTCTGGAATCCCTAGAGGTTGAAGCTTACCAGATGGCTTCTGATGTTCAATCTTCACCTTCTGGAAAATTAAACATCTAGACACAAAAATGGCAACATCCTACTTCATGCTCGGCCACCAGAAATTCTTCTTCAGATCTTGATACATCTTAGTAGCACCAGGGTGGATAGAAAACTGACCCTTATGAGCCTCTGCCATAACCTCTTTGGTCAACAAACCTCGAGGAACCACGATCCTCTTCTTAAAAATCAGAAGTCCATCCTCATTCCAAGACACACCGTCTTGGTTTTTTACATAATTCAGGCACTTTCTCTGCACTTGCGCCTCTTTGATCTTTTCCACTAGCTCATTAACAACATCTGCGACTTCAATCTCAAGAAGTGTACCCCCACACGAAGAGGTCACTACCAGGTTTCATAACTTCTCAATCACGCCAAAGTTACACAACAACAAACTAGATAGGCTCCCGGGTTTCTGACTCAAAGCGTCTGCTACCACATTGGCCTTGCTAGGATGGTACTTCAACTCAAAGTCGTAGTCCTTCAGGAACTACATCCATCTCCTCTGCCTCATGTTCAGCTCTTTCTAGTCAAACAGATACTTTAAACTCTTGTGGTCACTGAACACAGCGAACTTCATACCAAAAAGATAATGCCTCCAAATCTTGAAAGAAAAAACAATGGCTGCCAACTCCAGATCATGAGTCGGGTAGTTCTCCTCACGAGGCTTCAACTGCCTCGAAGCATAAGCAACAACTCTGCCCAACTGCATCAACACGCAGCCTAGCCCTTTACCAAAGGCATCACAGTACAACTCAAACTGCTCTGCAGGATCAGGAAGGATCAACACAAGTGTTGTTGTCAATCTCTCCTTCAACTCCTGGAAACACTTCTCACATTCATGAGTCCATACAAATGGAGTCTCCTTCCGGGTAAGGCGAGTCAACGGCAAGACCATATTGGAGAATCCCTCAATGAACCTGCTGTAGTATCTGACCAAACCCAAGAAACTCCTAACTTCACAAACAGTTTTGGGTCTTGCCCAATCCATCACTGCCTCGATCTTGTTGAGGTACACAACAACTCCTTCTACAGAAATCACATGCCCAGGGAACTTCACAGACTTGAGCCAAAACTCACATTTGGAAGGCTTTGCATAAAGCTTCTTCTCTTTCAACACTTGCAGTACGATCCTCAGATGCTTAGTATTCTCCTCCTCAGTCTTGGAGAAAAACAAAATATCGTCAATGAAGACGATCACAAACTGATCCAGGTACGGCTGGAAAATTCGGTTCATGTAATCCATGAACACTGTAGGTGCATTGGTGAGTCCGAAGGGAATCACTAGATACTCAAAGTAACTGTATCTCGAACGAAATGCGGTCTTAGGGACTTCTTTCGGCTTCACCCGAATCTGATGGTATCCGGACCGGAGATCAATCTTAGAATACACACAAGCACCCCTGAGCTGATCCAGCAAATCATCAATACGTGGAAGGGGATACTTGTTCTTGATCGTCACCTTGTTCAGCTGCCTGTAGTCGGTGCACAATCGCATTGTCCCATCTTTCTTCTTCACAAAGATGACCGGCGCTCCCCAAGGAGACACGCTTGGTCGGATGAAATATTTCGCTGAAAGATCCTCAATGTGCTTCTTCAGCTCTGCCAACTCCGGTGGTGACATCCGGTATGGAGTTAATGAAATAGGTTCCACACCAGGCAACAGATCTATGGAGAACTCTATCTCCCGCTGTGGCGGAAACTCAGGAATCTCCTCAGGAAACACCTCGAGGAATTCTCCCACCACAGGAATGTCAGTGATATCCTCCTGTGTCCTACTCACCAAACCTCCCAGCATGACATAACCGAATGCCCCTGCTCTCAAGGCTCTCCAAGCCTGCAGCAATTAAATAAATGGCGAGGAACTGGCTGTGGAATCACACGGAGACATCACCACTCGCTTTACACAACAGTCGATCAACACACAGTTTCTGGACAACCAATACATGCCCAGAATAATCTCCAAATTGGCCATCAGCAATCCTATCAGATCTACCGAGAACTCACGGCCATCCCACTGAAACGCTACATCACGATGAACAGTGGTAGAATCACACTTTTTCTCCAGTGGCGGTGGTCACCCGCAACGGTGGAGAAAGCACATCACTGGGCAATTCAAGCCCCACAGCAATCGGGGTTGCAATAAAAGAATATGTAGCCCCGGAATCAAACAATGCATCAACAACAATCCCACCAATGGAAACAGTACCTCTGGCAAGGTTCGGAGCTCGGTCCGACTGCAAGCGATCTAACGTATACACACGCCCGGTAGCAGGTGGCACTGCAGGTGCCGAAGTCAGTGGAAGAGGAACCATCTACAATGGAACTTCCTGAACTGCAGCAGCTCTCGCCGTCGATGACAGACAATCTCTAGAGTAGTGGCCCTCCTTGCCACAGTGAAAACAAATCAGCCGCCCCGAAGCACAACGTCTTGCATGCTCATTTCCGCACCCCGAACACCTAGGAGTGGAAGGAGGCCTAGCAAAACCACTCTGCTGCGAAGAAGTCCTCTTGAATTGACCAGGCCCCTGCCTAGCCACAAACTGCTTCCCTTTGCCCTTTCCAGCAAACTTCCTGTCCTTCCAAGAAGTGGAACTACTAGTTCCCTTCGTCTCAACAATCTTGGCCCTCTTGGCCTTACTCGAGTTGCAGAAGTCCTCGATGTCCCGAGACTGCTGCACCAGTGTCCAGAAGTCTCTCAAAGCATAACCAGCGAGGTAACCAGCAATATCCTCATGAAGTCTCCTGAGGAACTTAGCAGCCAAGAAGATCGGAGTAGGCCTCTCCATCCGAAAGTGAGCGAACTTAACCAGCTCATTGAACTCGGCCAGGTACTCATCAACAAACAACGAGCCCTGTACCAACCTGTCGAACTCCCCCTGCTTCCTCTCCTGGGCATCATAAGGGAAGTACCGACCCAGAAAGCAATCCTCGAAGAATGGACATGTCATGACATGACCCTGCATCTCAAAAGCGTGAGAGGTGTTCACCCACCACTCATGGGCATCGCCCTCAAGCATATAAGTAGCAAACATCAGCTTCTGTGGATCAGTACACTACATGACCCGAAAGATCTTGTCCAACGCCTGAAGCCATCTCACCGCAGCAATAGGATCATAAGACCCATCAAAGGAAGGTGGCTTATGCTTGCGGAAAGCATTAAGCCGGTGATCAATCACATCTCTATCATCAGCAGCCTCTACAAAGGGTTCCATCACCCTAGTCAAGTGACCAGTGCCCTCAACCTGGCTCTAGCTCTCGTCCTGCAGACTAGGTGGAGGCGGCGGCAGTGGTGGCAGTGGAGGTGGTGGTGGTGGGAACTGACCAACAGCAGGACCAGCTCTCATCTCCTCCAACATGACCCTCATCATGGTCATGTTCGCCATCCGGTTCACCTCAAGAGCATCCTCCGTGGATTTCTGGTTTGCTTCACGAGCGGTGTCCATCATTGCCACGTTGGCCAATCTAGTGGCCTTCTGCGTCTAAGCTAATGCAGTCAGGATCGGGTCGGGTTGACCCTTAGCAGTCTCGCGAGTTCTCCTGGGTATTACCATGACTCTGTACAAGTTACACAAATTACGAGTTGATCAGGCCCACACAATGTGATCACATATGCATTATCATAATAAAACTAAATGGAGCAAACACACAAGACAAGACACCACAAAGCATTCTAAGCTATTGTAATACATACAGGTTTTTCCCTAGAAAGTGCTCTGATACCATAAAATGTAACACCCCGCGTATACCCTGTTTGTTAACATGTCATCGTATTAAGCCATGCTTAATTAAAATTGCGGAATATTCTTTTCTTTTCAATTATGACGTCATTATCCTTACCAAGTTGAATTACTTAATTCATTTCAAAACATTTCCTGTATGTAGATGGCAAAAGACAGCTAACTGAAATACCTCAATATATTAATTAACAATGAGTATCTAAAATCAAGGAACTACAACACGTAGTCCAGACATAATCCTGATACATTATTACAACTCAAAAACTAAAACATCGTCAAATCAATGCGGCATAGACAATCCCCATGCTCACCAAATAAACAGCATACTCATCAAGTCTCAATACAAACAGCATAGTAATGGTAAAAGCATAAAACCAAGCAGGTGCATTAGCATAAACAGCAAACATGATAATCAACTAAGCTCCGGCCTCCTGCCGCTAGAGGTCTCGGCCCCTGGGTTACCTGAACCTGAAATAAGCGCCCCAAACGTGGGGTGAGATCTCTAAACAGAAATCTCAGTAAGACAAGGGGTCCTCAAGGATCTTCCACCCCAAGCTCACTTACATGTGTAATATAAGTTCTAAAACAGTTCAACAGTATAAGTTCCAAAATAGTGCAATGCAGCAGATAATCATGTCATGTGTGTCAAAACTAATCTACTGGCCAGAGAATGCAGGAATACGTCTATTACCCACACTAGCACAAGATGCCACTTGCACCCACCCACAGTCTCACCATCTTGTATGACACCACATACTCAGGCTTACCGTCATAGTGGAATAACACATACATATTATAAGCCATCGCACATATCAGCTCAAAAGCATTACAAGTATAAAAGCATGTAAACACAACATGCATATAAACCATTCCCCCAAGGGGTATGGTGGAACCATACAATGGCTAAACCGAGGACACGAAAGCTTACCTTGCAAGCTAACAATACAAGCCAAGAGTCCAACCAATCTCAAAGCCCAAACACAGCAGAATCACAATCTGTTTTGGACTAACAATCATATCAAAATCATACTCAACAAGTATAAGACACAAGGACAACGTGTTTCATTTACATTTCGTGTCTTAAGGCTCCTCACAAAGCCACAAGCCCTTAATCACTTAGATTCTGACTTAATTAATCAATACAGAAGCTCAACTTAACAAGTCTAGGGTCAACAAACCCCAAACATCATTCTGTGTCAACAGTGCAGCTATTGTTCTTCGAAAACCCATAATATCCAGATATTTTTCGGGGGCATATCCGGATATCAATATCCGGATATCAATATTCAGATATCAATATTCGGATATTCAGAACCCCATATCCGGATATCAATATCCGGATATTTCCAACCCAATATCCGAATATTTCGCGACAGAACTTAGATTTTGCATTTTGCGAAATACTACATCCAAGGTTCCATTTTTAACACTTCAAAACGTTAAAGCATGCATTTTTATACTCTTTTAAGTTCATATACAGATTACATACTTGTTTAACTCATTAAACCTGCCAAGACACCTCTTTTAAGCATTAAAACTCAAGATTAAGTGAAGGGACATACTCAAGGCTTCAAAACAGAAGCAAAGGCTGCTCTTGGAGCTCACCAACAGCTCCTCAAGTCTGACTTCACAAAGTGCACGAAAATGGTGATCAAAGGTTGGTTCTTTGTACACAAGATGACTCTCTTGGAGCTCAAAGTGCCAACACAAGAGCTCACAACACTCAACCAGAAAGTCCAGCACCCAAACCTCCAACAAAACAGACACCAACCCAGAAACAAAACCTTCCATACACTCCCAAAGGTATCCCTCACTCACACAAGGTGTTTAGGAGAAGATTAAGTGGAAGAAATGACCTCTAGGCTCACACCAAGAAGAAGAGAAAGCAATGAAACAGTGTGAGAGTGCTGGTCAGCCTCCCATCCACGTAGAGCAACAAAAGAATGCTTAGGGTTTTGTGCAAAAGTCATATTTATAGCCGGTTTAAACTTAATCGCACTGTATTAGCGCTAATTGCTACGCTTAGGAATTTAATCCCAAACTTAGGATTCTGAACCTACTCATTTTTCTAAGATTTATCATATTTTTATTTTATTTTTCGCAGCACCTTTCCGGTACACGCTTTTCCATAGCCAGTATCAGTTCTGGCACCAGTTCTCATTATTTTGACTTGAAACTTGTTTTACAAGTCCTATATATTATTCTAGTAATATTCCCATACTTATTATAATTTTCCGGGATAATTCACCGGTACGCATTTATATCGAGTAGCAGAACTGGTATCTGCACTTTTCGTTAGAAAAGCGACTTTCAGCATTATTACTCACTTACCATAATTATTTAAGCCTCATAATAATTATTCGGGTCAATTATGGAATTATTTCTAATTTCACATAATTAATTAATTAACTTCCTTAATTAACGGTGCGGGTTCTTACACTACTCCTATTGGCTAACTGAACAACAATACCAGTAGCACGCAAGGGACCAAGACCCAAAGACTTATATACAGACTCAGGCATAACATTAATAGAAGAACCTAAGTCTAACATGCAATCATCAAATCTAGAATTACTAATAATACAAGGGATAGTGAACGTCCCTAGATCTTGGCACTTCTTAGGAATGGGATGGATGAGTGCTGATACATTCTGGCTCTAGTTAACCCGTTCATCTCCCTTCAGTCTCCTCTTGTTGGTTCATCTTTCCTTCATAAACTTTGCATATCTAGGAATCTGTTGAATTGCATCCAAGAGAGGTATGTTGACTTCCACCTTTCTGAATGTGTCAAGTATCTCTTTCTCTTGTATTTTTTCCGCCAACTTCTTAGACTGAACAGCTCTCTGAGGGAAAGGTAAAGGTATATAAGGTTCAGGCTTATCCTCATTTTGCTATAATGCCTCCTTGTTCACAAGGCAAAAATTCCTTTTTGTAACCTTTCATCAACAGGCTTGCTAGAATCTTCCAGTTGCTTACTAAACCACAAAGAAATTGCACTAACATTCCCCTTTGGATTCATAATTGTTTGTGAAGGAAGGGAATTGCTGCTTTGGGGTTGGTTCTAACTCACTGACGTAGCTAGCTGTCCAATCTGTGTTTGCAGATACTAAATTGTTGACTCAGTTATTTGTTGGAATTGCAGATTGCTTGTCGCCATCTGTTTCTCTAAATCCTCCAAGGAAGTACTGTTACTGGCTTGCTGCTGGATTGGTGGCTGCTGCACTTGCTGTGGAGGTGAAACTTGTTGGAAGTTCTGCCTCTACTATGAAGGTACAAACTATTGTCTATGCTAGAAGGGAATATTCTGCTGATTCTGGCTTTGATTCTTATTCCACTATAGATTAGGATGATTTTTCCAACCCGGATTGTAGGTGTTGGAAAAGGGGTTATGTTGTAACTTTCTTGATTCAGTGTAAAAATAAAAAGTTACAAATCAAGCTTCTCCACCCATGGGGGTTTCGGCCATTTCGGCCATCACACTAAAAGAAAGGAAGAAAACAAACTTTTAAGGCTATTTTCAAGACCAATAGGAATTAACCACCCTATTTGTTTTTTAATAAAGTTTCTAAAATATCTTAATTCAATTTATTTAATTAATCTTCTTGAAATCTAAATTGATTTCAACAATTAAGAATTTTCATAAATAATTTTCATAAATTCAAGATGCATATTTATAGTTTAATAATGCCACATTACAGTGTTAAAAAGATCTGGGCAATTTTTGCATAATTTCATTTTTACCCGTATTCACAAACTAATTATATTTTTCCAAAAACATCAAAATTCATCAAATAATTATTTCTCTTGGTTCTAAACATTTATTTCAACATATACCCATTCCCATAATATTTATATGATTTTTGAGTCTCTCTAGAAAATTATATTGCGATATTTTATCTACTAAAAATCACTATTCATCAATTTTCCAAAAAATTGCCTATCCACTTTCAAATTTCGTTCTAAGTCCTAATCCAACATTATTTTCACCAGATAATGTCTAATTATATCATTTCATGATTTTATGGTTCAGAAATTGTCAAATTATCGTTTTGCCCTTCGAGTGCATTTTCATTCGAAATTCAGGATTTTCACCAATTAAGCCCTCTAACCACAATTCAATCATAATAATTCTTTTTTAATTATGTGAGGTGTTATACTTGATGTTTTGTGGCACATGACATAAAATTTTGAAAATTTTACCGTAAAATATTGGAAGGCCATAATTTTTGGCTCAGGTTTCAAATTAAGTGATTTTTTTAATCCATGTAACTTTTCGATATCTATGCGCTAACAAATATCGGAAAGGGAATTGGTCAAAATGTTTTCCAAAAAAACTCTTCCTTATGCCGCGTTTGACATATTTTATCTTGTGAATGATGTTATCCAATTCAAACACTCAAAGCAAAAGTTATGACTTTTTGAAAATGAGTTGATTGTTTTACTATATACTCACTACAGATGGTAATGAGTTCCTTTGATTCTGCTATGTGGCCGTTGAAACTCGCTGTAACTGTAACTGAGTTTGCCACCTTAGTATTTTGGAAAACTTTTTACCTTCCGTGGCATACTGATATATTTTTAAAAAAACGTAGCACGTTTGTGTTTCTGCTTTTGTCACGTCCACTCCTGCAATTATATGATTTGGCTTTCATTCTTGGTCCCTGTTAGCACTAAATTATTTATATACTTATTGTATTATTTTATATTTTTTTAATCTTTTTGGGTTGACAATTATAGGAAAATGGGCTAAAAGAATATGAAATATGGCCTAATTCAAAAAGGAAATAACCAAGCCCAAGTTAATTTATTTTTGCTAATAATTGTAATTATTTATATTTTTTAGGTATCTTTCTTTGAAAAGGCACGTGGATCAGTTTCATGGAAGTAAACACATTTTAACCATTGGATGACAAGGAGATAGACGGCTCTTAGCGTGTAGAATTTTTAGTTTTTAGTTCCTTTTGTGGGTTGTAAAAAAGATACACAGTTTCAGATTTAGATTTTTTTTAAGATTAGAGATTTAGAGTTTTTCATATTTTACGTTTTACTGTTCTTTCTTTCTTTCTTTTCTTTGACTCTGTGTGTAATCTTCACTCCTTGAAATCTTCAAGATCTCATCATTTTCAAGCTCTGACAACGCTGGAAGCAAGGATCGAAGGAGGTGCTTGCAAGTGGAGAAAGATTCTGCTCTAGTTTAGGATCGGTATTATGTTGAACAATTTTTCTGATTTTATCTTTTAATGCATGTTTCTGTTTTTCTTTCATCTTTGATTTTCTTTTTCTGAATATGGGTTTCTAATTTCTTTATTTTCTGGGTATGTTGAAAATGATTGGATGAATTTTTGATGTGCATTGTTACTGTTTTTTTATCTCATTCGTTTGATGCTTTCACTTTTCAACTCAAGAAATCCATGGGAATGGAGCTTGAGTTTTTCAACAAAAAGAAATTGGGAAATTGATTTTTGTTAAGTGTTAAATGAACCCTTTTGGATTAGGGATAATCAAAGGTGATTTCTGATATAATTTTCTATAAAGATTTAAGAAGCTTTGGGAAAAGATCTTATTGAACCTTATTGTTGATTCTGGAAAGTTTCAATTAAACTTGCTGTAGCAATTCAGAAACTGAGATAAAATCGCTGTAGCACTGTACGAATTTGCAGTTTACAAATATTTTTGTCATTCATGATTTTGAGATATACCCAGAAGCCTTTTAATATTGATAAATCAATTCTTTACTTTTTCATATCAGTTTTAATACTTGATAAAGACTATACAAATATTTCTTGTTCTAAAACCAATTGAGTTTCAATTCAGAATTTTTAATTCAGAAAATTAAATAGAAAAATATTTCAATTCGTTCTCTGAGAACGATAACTCTTTCTTTTGAAATTTACTACCCAACAAAATGGTGCCGTTGCCGGGGAACGGTGTTTGATTTTATTTTCTTTTTGTGATTATGTTTTAGAATTCTTAAATTTTTTCTTTTTCATATATTTTTTTTCCTTGTTATCTACTAACTCCAATTTCAAGTTCTTGAAAGATTCTTGCAGAATTCAATTCTGAATACAGTAACCAGCAGTATTACACATTTGTTGCTGCATTCTTGAAGATGGCAGAATCAAACCATGGATCTGTTAATGGAGAAAACATCAATGGCAATGGCAATGGCAACCAGGCTCTAGTTGTGCCTCCTTTTGCTGAACATCTAAAACAACCTGTTGCTGAAGCTTAACCTCCAAATGAGCAGTGGATGAATCAAATGCTACAAAATCATGAAGCTATGCTTCAAAGTCATGGAGCTATCTTGAAGAGCCTTGAGACACAATGGGGGCAGCTTGTTTCTGCCCTTAGTAGCGGACCTTTGGAGGCACTACCAAATGACACTCAGATACTAAGAGTGGAAGGAATGGAAGCTAGTAAGACCCTCCAATTGAGGAATGGCAGAGAAGTTGATCAACTTGAGTCTGTTATAAGGCCATCTACTGTGAGAAAATTAATGGAGAAGGAAGGGCAACAAGAGGAAGATGCACCTTTAACCGAACCATCAACCATTCAAGCTTCACATCAAGACGAAGAAAAATAAGAAGAAATGGTTGCTGAACCAGTAAGGGAAGCATTGAAATCAAAGCAATCAAACAAGCCTATGCAAAATATTGAGGCTCATCAACCTATATCAAAGGCAAGACAGATCCCTTCTCTTCAAAGACTCCAAGAGCAGCAATAAGAGCACTATCTCTCCAACAATTTTTCACCCAAGCTGGAAAATCCAAGTTTTTTTACAATAACTCCTCAAATAGCTGATAGGTCACTTGCACACCATGATGGAAAAATAGAGAACAAATCAGTGAAAGTTTATAGGTTTATTTTTCCAGCAAATTTTATAATAGTTGATTTTGAAGCTGACAAGGATGTGCCTATTATGTTAGATAGGCCATTCTTAGTTAAAGAGGATGCTATAATTGAATTTAAAACAGGAGAATTAACCATGTGAGTTAATAAAGAAAAGATGACTTTTAATGTCTTGAAAGTCATGGATGAGGATTCTAATAATTGTTCTGCTATTTCTGTTTGGGATTATCTGGTGAATGATCATGTGTTTTTAAATAGAGAAAATACCAACTTAGGAGAAATTAGCTTCAATCATACAGAGACTAAACTAGTCAATTCACTCATAAAAGATTTGATTCAAAAGAAAATAATCAATTGGTTGGATACAGGGCAGATTGTTCTAATTTTCAAGATAAGAATCAAATTGTTTCCAATCAAGTTTAGATGGCTGAAGCATTACTGGACAAGGTATGTGAATAAAGAGAAGATTTTCATTTCTTTATTAGATGCTGGATGAAACACCAAAAATAAAAAAATAAAAAGTGTAGTTGATTAGTTAGTTAGTGTAATTGTGGCTGTTGTAGCTTAGGTTAGTTTAGTGTGTGTAACTGTTGATATGTTTAGTTTTAAATTTATGAGTAATTTTCAACTTGTTGTGGTGTACATGCTACGTAGGAGTCTAATATTTTTTCTACTGTCATATGTTAGTGTTGTCTTCTTAAAACCAATGAGAATTGTTCTGTGAAATAAAAAAAGAGGGAGTTGACTGACGAGTTAAAATGGTCCAGAATTGCTATGAGTGACTTTGAGAGTGTGCAAATCACTAAGTTTGGGTAAGTGTGAGCTACCTCTGTTAATTTTTTATTTTATTTTTTTCAGTTCTTGGCCCAGTAAATTGCACGTGCCTTGATAAAAAAATTTGTGCACTAAGTGCTGACTTTTGAAAAAGGGATAGTTTAGCTGAGAGGGTGTCATAAGTTTTGTTAATGTTTGTTCTGTTTACCGTCACACACTGTGTTAGTAATTATATTTTTAATTATATATGTATAATAGAGTGACTGTCGTTACACATTGTGTTAGTAATTATATTTTTAATTTAATTTAATTTATTTTATTTTATATTTTATATTTTGTTTTTATCTGAAGGTTAACATAATTATTTTACAGTGAGGTAGAATTTTTGGGTAGGAAGTAGAAGTGTTGAATAGCGGGATCTTTTAACTTGATGAGCCCAAATTTTTTTTTTTTTTACGGTGAATAAAAGTGCTTGTGCATTGAGTTTCTATCAATTAGGCCCAAATAAAATAAAACACTACAACCATTGAATGAAATAAATTGGGCCATGCTTATTCTACCAGCCCAATTATATTCAATCAATTCTATTTTTACCTAATTTATTAATTTATTTTAAATCTGATAATGTCAGAATTTTTATTATTAATTTTATTTATTTATTTATTTTTCTTCTCTTCCTCAAATCATCTTCTTCTTGACCAATGAGCTGCACACAATTGGATTTTTTTTACTAGTTTCAATCATTAAATTAGCTGAATAGAGATTGCAGAAGCTGATCCCAACCATTAATGCACCTCTGAGAAATTGAACAGCAGGTAGTAAAAAGGGGACTGCTCATAGAGTGGCGATATGACTTATCCTGCTTTAGTCATATCTCATTTACTTTTTATTGACCAAATAAAGGGCTTGCTCTTTTACTATTATTTTTTTCTTTTAGCTTCTCTTTTTAAAAATAATTCATTTCCCCTCGTAGTCTCACACAACGCTCAGCAAAGCAATTTTCAAAGCTAATCTCTTTTTCATCATCGTCTCGCTCAGAACCCTAGTTTATATTTTCCTTTCTCTTCTCTTGCCATCTAATCCCTGTGCACCGAAGCTATTTTCTTGTTTTATAGCTTCGAACTCTACCAGTAAGCTGATCTCCCTCCTCGCCGTTGTTCTGGTCTGAAAACTAGTCAAGCTTGGTTCGCTTATTTCATACTTAATCTCACCGGAGAACCAATCAACTCAACGCGGTCGAAGAACCACCGTCAGGCTTCGTTTTCGTCTTGCCCTCAGTCCACACATTTTGGGGTTCACCACTAGTAGAGTTTGAGCGTGTATCAGGTTTGATTTATGAATTTTATATTTTATTTACTTATTTATTTTTATTTTTTATTTTGCAACCCTCATCTTTCTCTCACCACTACCCTCGCCATACCCATGTATCGTTTGGTGTTCTTGAAATTAGGCTAGGGTTTTGATTTGAGAAGTTGGGGATAGTTAATTTTAATTTATTTTATTTACTTATTTATTTATTCTTTGTTTTTTTTTTTTTTCGCACATTCAAATCCCTTGGCTGTATGTTATTATTGGGTGGCTAAGGCTATTCCATTATGTTGTAGTCCATCTTAAGGAACTCAGGCTTTGAATCAAAGGACGACCATTTACTATTGGCACATGAAAAATTTTGTGTTCTGCCAATCATATAAAGCAAGGAAAATGGAATTTACAAAAAAAAAAAAAAAAAACAAGGAAAATGGACTTTTCTTCAGATGGACTTTCTATAATTTTTCGTCTAGCTTTTATTGGCAATTCTTGGTTTTAATATTATTTGAAATTCTGTACTAGGAGTTTTTTTTTTTTTTTAATGGGTGTGGATAATATGGGTTGAATTGTCTCTGGTCCTCTGTTCAGTTTATTTTACTGAAGTCCAACCTATGGCGTGCTCAATTATTGAAGGTCTATTGGCTATTATATATATGTAACAAATCCTTAATAGATTTCAACTACTGGCTGGAACTAAAATAACATGCTAATTAGAATAATCTTTAATTAGTATTTTGTGGGCAATTACTGATATAATTCCTAGAATTACACTGTCATAACACTGTAATTATTTTCTTTGCTGACATTTATGGGTACTCATTTGTTGACAAATTTACCTTTATGTTTCTTTTATTCACTAA
>NW_026899078.1:0-74646 GCF_033153095.1 Gastrolobium bilobum
TATCACATGCAGACCAAATGCTTCAGCTACATAATCAGCAATAAAAGAATGTGTGGCACCAGAATCAAACAAAACACTAAGCATTTCATCACGAATAGAAATCATACCTCGCACCAAACTAGCTGACCTCTCAGCCTCTTGCTGAGTCACTGCATATACTCGGGCAACTGGAGGTGGGAGAGGTAGAGATGGTTCCTCAACCACAATAGGAGCCGGAGTGGCCTGAATAGTAGAAACCTGTCCCCCATTAAAGGGGCAGTCCCTAATAAAATGCCCAGGTTGGCCACATTTGTAACACAGTCTTTGCTCTTTTCTGCAAACCCCTGCATGAACTTTACCACATGTAGCACATAGAGAAGCAGGCTTAATATTTCCAGGCTTAGAATTTCCCGCCTTTTTGAACTTACCATCAGACTGTCTAACCTGCAACCCTTTTCCTTTAGAATTCCCAGAGGTGTTTTTAGGACCAGAATTAGGAGCAGATTGGTCCTTATGCTTCCTTCTGTAATATTCTTGAATATTTTTACACTTTTTAACAAGTGCAGCAAAAGTATCAAACGAGTCACCTGCAAGTTTTTCAGAGATGTTATCATGTAATCCTCTATGAAATTTAAAAATCAAGTCAACCTCTGTAGGTGGAGCTCTCTGGAAATGAGAGTATTTGGCCAGCTTATTGAACTTATTCAAGTATTCATCAATAGACAACTGACCCTGCTTTAGTTCTTCAAATTCACCCTTCTTCCTTATCCGGGCTTCAGCCGGAAAGTATTTCAGCAAGAATTGCCTTTCAAATAAAGGCCAGGTAATAGCATAACCCTGACATTCCAAGGGCAGACGGGTATTTCTCCACCAATAAGCTGCATCATTCTGCAACATATAAGAAGCATACAACAATTTCTGCTGATCATCACACTCCATGACAGTAAAAATGCGATCCAATTCTTCTAACCACTGAATTGCAGCAATAGGATCAATGCCTCCTTTATAATTTGGTGGTGCATGTCTGCCCTCACCTCAACCAAGAGTAATCTCATCATTTCAATATTCGCCATTCTGCTTGCTGCCATCATTTCTTGATTGGCCAACCTATTAGCCTCTAACAGATCTTGATTTGCTTTCATCATCACTTCAAGCTCTCGCTGCCTAGCTGCAGCCATATTTTGTTGCATCTCAGTTAAGGCCATTATCATTGGATCTGGCTGTGAAGTATTTCCCCGCTGGTTTAGTCGGGGTCATGCCAAATCTGCTAATATTGGATCGGTCGGGTCAATAGGAGGATCAGAAGTCCTTCTTGGGCGAACCATAATTCTGCATATTTCACACAAAGGAATGAGTTAGCTACGCTCACACTCGGTGATCAGACATGCATATCATAGTATTCCAAGAAAAACTCAAGAATATAACAACCCGAACAGTTCATGCAATATTTCACAGGCTCTTCTAGAGAAACTGCTCTGATACCATAAATGTAACATCCCCGTCTCGAGCCGGTTCAATTAACATACACATGATATAAACAGAAACAACGGAAGACTTAACTTACGAAAATATGAGCTAACTTTTTCTTTTTCTAACTTAATTCTTACTCGGCGTAAACGAAAATCGGGCAGAGTTTCCTCTATAAATCGGACAACTGGGGATTTTCCAATCCCACTCAGAAGCATTTCCTGATAAACAGTTTATACAACATATCAATTCAGAAATACCAGATATCCAAATATAATCAAATACCCATACATGGGCGCATGCATAACATGGCTCCGTGCCACTAAATCTAACAGCATGCCATCAAAACATAAACCTATCTGAATACTACATCATCATATAACGTTCCTGAATACTCAAATGTACATGCATCAAACTGACAGACATGTACAAAACATATACAGGCCATATACAAAATAAAGGATCAATATCATGATCCATCAAATGCGAAAATACTAAAATACATCAAACACTCCAAAAAGGTAGTAGCCTACAGCCACTCAAAATCCGGTCTGTCAACTGCCTCAGCCACGTGTCGTGTCCCTGCCTAGTGAGGACTCACCGGAAATCTGGGCACCTGAAAATGTGTCCCCAAAGAGGGGTGAGATTACAAATCTCAATAAGCTCCAGGTTTATAGAGAATTCTCCATACCCCTGGCTCACTCCTGCATGAAAGCCAGATACAAAGTATACGAATACAACATATAACAGATATCATAACAGAACAGAGCATATATCCATATCATATCAGAGATGTGCGCCGTCATTCCCAAGGGAGGACCCCAAGCGGAAATCAACGCACGTGTTCCCGAGGGAGGACCCCAAAGCGGAACCAGACATATCAGAGGAGTACACCATCAGTCCCGAGGGAGGACCCCAAAGCGGACGTCCGGGTACTATACAATCAATGGCCAGAGATTGTTACAGAAATCAAATTACAGAAGTCATATCAGAGCAAAACATATCACGTTATCAAATAACTCTATATGAATGCATCTATACAAAGCATCTAAATCACAGTCATACAGTCCAACCATAGTTCACTAACCATGGTGGAGCACTCAAGCAGGAAAAGACTCCTTAAACATAGAGCTTACCTCTTGAAGCTTTACCAATACGCTTACTTGTGGAACAAGTTACTTTTATCACTTCAAGAGATTTCCGATCCTTCTCAATCCCTAGGCACACCTAGAGAATAATTTACAATGCATCAATAAAATGATGCAATACCATAATTATTTCATAAGCATACATTTTATCGCTTATTTTCCTTTCTTTGCATTTTTGCCAATCCTATGCCAATACACAAGTCTAGACCTCTTTATAACCGTTGGTGTTCTTTAATTTAATCAACCATTCCCTTAGGAATTTTCAACATAAATCATGCTACTTTTCTTCAAAACTCATCACTTTTATACAATTTATTACAACACATTTTATTTAAAATAAAATGTACAAAATATATCCCTAAATACCCTATAGGTCGAATCCTATAAGGGGAATTTCCAAAGATCCTTCTCTTTTACAATACATTTTCGTTACTTCATTACAACTTGCAAACACCTAGGAATGCTTCCACTAAATTCCTATTTTGAGTTTAGACACCAAGTCCTTTTTACTTAGGCATTCTTACTAACTCATCCATTTTCACTCATTTCCAACACACTATACCTTCACAATACATAATATAATTTTTCCACAATAACTCCTACTCACTCCATGATGGCCGAAACCTAGGAGGAAAATGCAATAGGGCTTTTAAATTTTTATATCACATGTGGATGCTTACTCAACACTATAACTTCCTAAACAACAATAATCTATCATAAATTTCACATTCTAACATCAATTATTCCCCACTCACAACATGCTCATATATTTCATAACTTAAATCATCAAAATTATATCATGGAAATAGAGGTTTCTTACCTCTAAACACTTGTACAAAGCCTAGAGAGCAATCTCCAAGCCAAGCTCCATCAAAAACTCACTTTTTCTCCTCCAATGAATAGTAACTCGAAAATGAGAGGAGGAATAACTCTTCACACACTCAACAAAACCTCAAATTGATGGTTGGAATGGGTTCATTGGGTGTTTTACAAGCAATTTCATGTGGTGGGTCTTTGAATTTGGAGTAGAAATGATGGAGAATCAAGGAGAAGAAATTCAAAACCCTACCCCCTTCTCCAATGGTGCAGCTCGGTTTTGAGAGGGTGAGAGGAGAGAGAAACTGATTTGGGATAATGAGACTAAGTCACTTATAAGGCTAGCACATGTGGCCTTTTTTAACAGATGTTTTTCTATCGCGTATTTTAACTTAAATTGACCCGGAACTAACTTAAAACTACGAACATATTTTTATTTTTCTAAAATCATTTACATTAATTTTTATCTATTACAAAACAATATTCATAATTCACAGTATGGTTTCTGCACCGTTTTTGACGAAATGCACTCTGAATCACTAATTGTACTTTATTTACTTTTAAAACTTAACACTTATAAACTTATCATTTTCTTGGGCCTATATTGACTTGCTTGGCATATATTGGACTTTCTTATTCTTATTTCATCAATTATTTATTTCTGGACTCTACCGGTTGCTTAAACAGCAGTACAAAATACCCGGTAGAAACACTATTCACGAGATTTTCACGGAAAGTGCAAGACTATACAATTTTTCGTTCTGAACTCATATTCGTCATCAGAATTTTCAAATTATGTTCCTAAAATTAATTTGCTCATTTTAAGCTCTACCGGTTAATTCACAAAACTGTAAATTCTCCGGCAGAACGCACTGTTCATAACATAGTCATGATTACAGTCAAAATACTCGAAATCGCTCACTGAATCTAATTATGGCATTTAAATCCTTAAATTAAATCTCTAACTAAGATTTACCAGTTAGGGTCATTATAACAGCCTATTCCAAATATGTGAAGACAATCAATACATATATACTAGTCTACCATATTCAATTTTCAAGACTACACATACAAGACACATACACTTGATTTTGATTCCAATTTATCAAAGTGTTCTAAATGGCGATTTCATAAAGCCAAAAACCATGATTAACAATCCCAAGCATGTTTAACAAATGGACTCACCTACAAATCACCCTCTAACTACTCATACCATTTAATTTTTGAAATTGACATATAGCCAAAAATCATGATTTTCTATAGTGAGCGAAACAATGATTTCTTTTTTTTTTCTTTCATCCAAAAGCAATCATAAGCATATTTAACAATGGAAGCTATATCCAAATCATTCTCTAACTATCCATACCATCAAATCCCAATTATACAACTCTAAATTCATGCATTTTGTCCAAAAATCACAAGGGGGGGGGGGGGGGGGGGTTAGGGCATTTACCTTAGGAGCCTTAATCTACTAGATGAAAGAAAACCAAGCTTCCAATCCAAGAAATGCACCTCCCACAAGCACAAATCCGAAAATGGGTCCTTCAAAATATGTTTCACTTACTCTCAAATACAACACCACAATGCAAAAAGATGAACAAATGTGTGAGATGAGAGGATTTGTGGTTGGTTGCCTTTGTTTCTCAATGAAATGTTGAAGCAAAATGGAAGAGATGAGAGAAAATCTCCCTTTGGTGGAGAGGAAGGGGCAGCGGGGATGAGAGAAAGAATGAGAGAGAGTTCGTAAGCTTTTGACACTTAAATGATTTAAATAACCCCAATGGGTATAAGTTCATCTATCCCGCTCACTTAACTCTCAAACTAACTTTACACATTGGTTTACAATATTTTTATGGTAATATTTACTATTTTATTTTTCACTTTCGGGTAACTTTGTCTACTCATATTTTTATCCCTTAACTGTCATTTTAACTTCTTTTTCACCAAAGATGACTTTATTTCTTTTTCTTATAATTTTCTTATAATTATTCTTTAATATTATGATTAAAATCATAAATTCATAATTAAATCCACAACTACAAATGTGAGGGTCACACTAGCACGGGATACGACACGACACTTCGACACGTTAATTCTAAAAAATGTTAGATTTCGACACGTTATAACACGTTTTAATATTAAATAATATTTTTAATTTATGTAGTGTATTTGGGTTAAATCTGATGAGTCAACTCGCCAACCTGCCAAAACGGACGGGTTGGGTTACACATTTCAACCCATCAACCTACCGCAACCCGCCCGCTTAGTTGTAGGTCAAAATAGGTTGGCGGTGGATCAGGGCGGGTTGGCCTGCGGGTCATTTTTTTTTTATTTACTAATAAGTAGAATTTTATTTGTCACTATGCTTTCGTGATTTGAAAGATTATTCGTATATAGAAGCAAAAATAAGTTCTTAAAAAATATCTAATTGAATATTAGTATACATTTAAGCTTTAGATTGAAAAAAAAAAATAACTAGGGTGAGTTGAGATTTTCAACCTATTTCAAGATGCAGGGCAAAGCATGCTAACCCGTTTTTGATAGGTTGGCGGCGAGGCGGGACGGGTCGACCCGTTTTGCAACCTCTAGCATATATCATGGACAACCTTATCATCTATTCCATACTTGTTATTGATATCATTGATTCCCGGAGCACTTCTTTATCATGTTAGTGCACTTCACCCCAGTTGTCAACACATTTGACAATAACATGAATACACTCTAAGTGTGTTGATCTTGCTATCATGTTTGGAATGATCGTTTAGTATCGAGTTTTGTTTTTGGCCATCACTAAAATCAAGGAGAAGTTAAACTTGTTGTCGCTGCCATCAATTGTGCCCGCGCAAAAAAATTCTGAAGGACCAGGATCAATGATGAAGTGGAGCATGGTGGTTCATCTAGTGCAAATATCTCGTCTCCTAGTTCTTCTTCGGGTTGATTTATCACTTTTATTCCTTGATGGAGGGTCACCATGGTGACCATCATGATGTGGTGGCGGCATTGGATTCCTACCATGTCTTCCCCTCCCAATCATGATTGACGGATTATGTTCAATACTCTCAAACCCAAAAGCAAGCAATGGACAACCAGACCAAAAAATAACACCAACAAAGGAAAAGGAAAATTAGGAAAAAAAGGGATACCTGAGATAAGAATGAAGATAAAGGCTTTGAAGAAATGAAGCCGAAATCCTAAAGTATGAAAACTTCGAAGATCAACACAAGAAGATTGTGCTCAAAGATGAAGAAAAAGGAATAAAGGCGAAATTTTTCTTCAAGAAGACGAGAAAGAGTAGCAAAGTGCTATGAAAACCGAAAGTTCCAAGTGAAGAAATCAAAGGAATTAAACACCAGGAAGTTGAAAAGGGGCTTAAAAACCCAGCCTTTGCAATACAGGGAGAAAAGACGGAAAGGTCATGGCAAAATTTGAAGGCATTACACGGTCACCATGGAAAAAATCGTAAAATCATAATGGGCTAAACTGTATTTTTTGACAGACAACCGAATCATTACAAGCGAAAACTAACGGTGTGCATAAACCAATCAAACGATGTCACGTGACCATTATCACCGCAAAAATTTGACAAGCGAAAAGGCGCTTTGGGAGAAAACTTGCAAAATAGCATCTCCTCGGATTACCACCGGCTATTGGCCAATACTAGAGGGCTTCGTAAACCGATTCGAAAAACTAAAAACCGAAAATCAAAAAATTAAAAAAATAAAAAAAATTAGAAATTTTAATTAGATTAGATCGATTTTTGAATTGGTTGATGAAAACCGATCCAATTCAAACCGATCCAATATATTAATTTCCCTCTATCTACTTGGTCTTTCCCCAGTCATAGCCCAAAAATTTCTAAACTTTAGACTCATTAACCCATCAACTAAACCAAAGAAAAAATCTAGTCACATCTCATCAACAAAATTTCATCTATGTAGAGCTTCATATCTCATTGCCCAAAAAAAAAACTATATTATCATTTATTGATGCTTTTGTATTTCAAAAAATAAATAAATTACAAAGCCAATATATACAAAAGATGTTATTTGCACAAAAATTATGAAACAAACTTTAGGATTTTCAAAAAACCGATAATCGATCCAATCCAAATCGAAAAAAACTGGATTGGATTGGATCAGATTTGAAAAAAAATCCAAACCGAATGAATGATAACATGATCAAACCGAAAGGATTGGATCATATGATTTTTGCTTTCAAAACCGATCCAATCCAGACCGCGAACACCCCTGACCAATACATGGAGGAAGAATTTTATTGTCCAGGCCATATAAAATTTAGGTGCTCCCTAATCCTAAGTCCAGGCCATACAAAATATAATATACAAAAATGTACAAAATCCACATATGTTGTCATTGTCTTTCTTCCTTCTCTAAACATAAGTCCTTAATCTTCTTACATCCCTGCCATTTTTATATTATTAGGCTGTGCTCGCTCTGTTTGGTTCAAATATCTTACTTACTTGGTATCAAGTGGTTCTGATTATTTCTTGATGTTGGTTCAAATTTGTTGTGAAGAAAATTCAAAACTAGAATATACTGGAAACGAGCTAACCCGCGAGCAATTTTCAAGCCAACACGAGCTATTTTTTCAAACCAACCCACGTGCCATATTTTTGAGTCAACCTGTGATCCAACCCTAACCCGACTCGGGTCGGGTTGAGTTGGGTTTTCCGGTTTATTTTTTTTCGAGCCAATCCTAACCCGGCTCATTTTTTTGGGTTACATGCAGGTTGGGCCGGGTCGAGCTGGGTTGGCCCGTTTTGCCAACTCTATCTCAACCACTTTAACAAGTTGTTATTCAAGACTTTTAGGCATCGTTGGATTCAGTGGCGGACTCAGGAAAATTTTTCTATGTCCGCACATTTAGTGGCGGGGGAATGGATGAAGAAATCATGAGAATGGAAAATCATGGGAATGAGTATATGACAGGGGAGGAAGAAAAGTTTTCTCTCTAATCAATTTGTGTTGATACGTTGTTTTAATCATCTCTGTACATTGCTACGTTGCTAACTAATATAAGAATAAATGTCATTTTTGGTCCCTAACAAAAAATTCGGTCTCCACTTTAGTCCATTATAAAAAAAAGAGAGTCACCTGGTCTCTATGAAATTTAAAGTGGACCTATTTTAGTCTTTTTGAGACTAATGTAAGTATTTTTTGAATTTGAGAGGGATCTCGATTTTAATTAAATTATCCACTTTGAATTTTTTAAGGACCTCCTAGAGACTAATTTTTGGTAAGGGACTAAAATGGAGACCATATTATTTGTTAGGGACTTAAAATGATATTTACTCCTACTATAAATATTGAGCCAAGAGACAAATAATAACTTACATGACTAAAAAAAAGAAAATTAAAATCCAAAATCTAATGTCCGCAGACCCAACCTGGGTCCGCTAGTGGTTGGATTTAAGAGGCATGGGTGGTTAAGGTTGGATCAGAGAAATTAAAATCTTATAAAAGAGGAGGAAACCACATCATTTCTTCATTATTTCACGTGTCTGGGTTGCTGTGTAGTTATTAGGATTTTACTTTCTCCTCTTTCCATCTTTTCTGCTCTTGTACTTTTTTTTGGAATTTGGATCTGTAATTGAAGACACTATTTGCAAGTTTGTACTGTTTTTCTTCAAATCTCGGAGAAGATAATATGTTCTTAAGCAGTTGATTTTGCAATTTCTAGTATTTGTTGTTTCATTTAGTTAATCAGATCTGTAAATCGAAGCTTATGCACTGTTAAGCTTGTTTGTCTAAGGGGACATTTAGTACATGAAAAAAATTTGGATTATCAAAAAAACTGATATTAGTAATCTTATTTATCCACGTTTGATACAAAGATTGTGAAAATTTTCTTGAGAATATGATTTTTCTATGATTCTACTTTCTAAACATTTTTAAGCCAAAATGTTATCCAAAAATACCACGCAGGTGGTGGTATTTTTTTATTCCAAGTATTTTTTACCTCCACGCTAGTGGCTTGGTGATGGCGCCACTAGCACCAAGTCCATATTGTTGCCTTCTTCTTCCCACGCTAGTGGCGTTGTGGTGGGAAGGCTAGCGCCAAATTCATTTTGTTGCTTTCTTCTTCTCGCGTTAATGTTGGGTGATGGCGCCACTAGTGCCCGCAGTGCAGTTGGGGCAATTCAATTTCTCAGTATTTATGGTAATATTTTGTCTTACAAAATAGCTTTTTTCTCACATTCCTGGAAAATTCATTTTCCTAACATATTCTTGGTAATCATGATTCTCAAGCATAAATTTTTTTTCTTTATACCAAACGTCATTTAATGGAAATTTTGGATTTTTTTCTCCTCCCCTACCTTTCTCATGTATTTCGAATTAGCCATGAGCTAAATCTATTTTAGGACCAAGATGTGATGGAACTCTGATTGGTTCAATGTTATAGACTGAATTGGATCTATGCGCAGCTGATTTAATTTATTCATTGTGCATAGTATGTTAATGCTAGTTAACACTTGGCCAATGTTAATTAGTTAATTAGGATTGATAATTGAAACGTTGTCTAATCTAGAAAACTTAATGAACAATGTGATTAAGGCTAGGAATAGTTTTAAACTCATAACCTAATAACCTCTGTTTTGTAAGGTTGCTCGAATCGAGAAGATACTAGTAAATTACCCGTGCGATGTCCAGAGAAAAAAAGAACAAAATTGTTGCCGCCGTCGTTGATTAATCATCGCACCGGTAAATCTAACACTTTCATCTTGCTATCATGCTCTGAACGGTAGTATGGTAGAGGTATAAACATGAAGGAACAAAAAATAAAAAAGCAAACCTATTATTTGAAAATTATCTGTAGTAAAAAAGAATTGTCTTACGATTTTTGAACTTTAAAAGACTACAACATTCACACAGAACTTTGTAAATATCAACCACAAACAAAAATTTGCAATTCAGAGGCATTGATTATTATGCAAATCAAATATGGTTATTTACTCAATAATTCAGTCTTCATATATAACTACCAATGAACCTTCTGCTTTGCATTATTATTAATATGATCCTGTTTTATTAATTCAACCGTACACAAAATTTGCTACAAAATAAAATCAATTAATATCATGAAGAAAAAAAGTAAATGTTGTGCTCATTGTTCATTTTGTTTAGAAGAACTTTTATTTATCACAATATGATTGTTCATTTTATTTAAATGTTTGTTTCCGAAATATTTACTGCAATAAATCTAATTATCTTAACTATACAAAGACGGGTTTGTTAGACAGTAGATATAAGGGGGGATGTGTTCGCGGGCGGGGTAGGCCGGCCATCCGGGCCGAGCTCATTTTGCCACCTCTAGTTATCAACGTTTTATATCATCACATAAAATAAGAAGGATGAAATTTTAATTTAATTATAAAAATGTGTTGGTGGGCCGGCCCTCCGAGCCGAGCTTAGTTTGCAACCTCTAACTATTAACATTTAATAGGTTTTTATATTTATCCACACAAAAAGGCTCTTATAGTTGCGTCTAGGTTTTTATATTTTATCGCAGAGATGAACTTTCATTTATTACAATTAGATTTATAAAACAATAATAAATAATTATTTTTTGCAATGATTTGTGTCGTTAGTATTTGAAATTTTATAAATTTGTATTTACAAAAATTGAAATCTGAATTAGGAATTTAATTATAAAAGAAGAATAGTGGAATTTTAAATTAATTATAAAAAACATGTTGGCGGACGAGGCGGGCAGGCCCTCTGGGCCAAGCCCAATTTGCAACCTTTAACTATCAGCATTTTATGTAAATAATTATTTTTTGCAAGGATTTGTGTCATTAGTATTTTGAATTTTACAAATCTGTATTTACAAAAAATAAAATCAGATTTAAGAATTTTATTATAAAAGAAGAAGGTTGAAATTTTAATTTAATTATAAAAAGGTGTTGGTGGGCCGGCCCTCCGGGCCGAGCCCAGTTTTCCACCTCTAACTATCAGCATGCAATATATTTTTATATTTATCCACAAAAAGGTTCTTATAGTCACATTTGGGTTTTTATATTTATCTCAGAGATGGACTTTCATTTGTTACAATCAGATTTAAAAAATAATAATAAATAATTTTTTTTTGCAAGGATTTGTGTCGTTTGTATTTGAAATTTTACAAATTTGTATTTACAAAAATCAAAATCAGATTTAGGAATTTAATTATAAAAGAGGAAGGATGAAATTTCAATTTAATTATAAAAATGTGTTGGTGGGCCGTCCCTCCGGTCCGAGTCTAGTTTGTCACCTCTAACTATTAGCATGTAATAAATTTTTATATTTATCCTCAAAAAAGGTTGTTATAGTTGCGTCTAGATTTTTATATTTTATATCAGAGATGAACTTTCATTTATTACAATTAGATTTACAAAATAATAATAAATAATTATTTTTTTGCAACGATTTGTGTCATTAGTATTTTGTATTTTACAAAAATTGAAATCAGATTTAGGAATTTTTTTTTGTAAAAGAACAAAGACGAAATTTTAATTTAATTATAAAAATTAGTTGTGGGCTCGCCCTCCGAGCCAAGCTTAGTTGGTCACCTTTAACTGTCAACATTTTATATCATCATGTAATATGTTTTTATATTTATCCACACAAAATTGTTTTTATAGTTACATCTAGATTACTATATATCTATATGTTTTACAGTTGTCTTTCAATCGACTCTTTCTAGTCTGTGTATTTGTGACATATATAAGAGATAAAGAGTTGGGAAATATTTGAGTTCGTACGTTTAATATTCCATCAAACACTTTATAGTTAAAGTTGAATAGGGTAATATCAAAAGATCATTCATTAGTTTAATTATATAATAATATATATTATTAATAGGCTTAAAAAAATATTATTAACAGGCTTAACAATTTTCGATGCAGAAAGTTATGGTATTATTAATAGGCTTAACAATTGCCTATGCAAAAAGTAGTGATATATTAATATAGCTGTTTAACATCCAATTTTAATCTTTTTATTTAATTTTAAATTTTAAATTATTTTTTTATCAATTATACATATATTTTATAATTTTAAATAAATTTTTTGTTTAATCTATAATTTTATATTAAAATTAAAATTTCTATATATATATATATATATATATATATATATATATATATATATATATCTTTTCCCCATTATATAAACATTAAATGCTGAATTCTTTTTTCACTTATCAAGTTCAAAATTCAAAATTAAAAACTTTGAATTTTAAATATTAAATAATTTTCCACCCAATAGACATAATAATTAATAATATTAATAGGTTTAATAATTTTCCATACACAAAGTAGTGGAAAACATGCATAGGAAATTTTATTTTTTTGACGACATAGGGAATTGACGACATAAGAAATTGTATTTTTCCACCTCCAATTAATAATTTCTAGTTTTTATTGACGACATAGGAAATTGTATTTTTTTTTACTCTTACATCAAAAGAATGAAAGTTTAATTTCTTTCTTATATATTAAATTAAAACTCGTATTTTTATAGTGATTAAATTTTATTATCATTTTTTACAGAATGATAAATGTCATTTTTTTATTTTTTATTAAATTCTTTTATTTTCATTGTGCATATATTTTTATATTTGTAACACATTTATAATGAACAAATATGAGTTGATATAAAAAGTATTCTACTAAATCAAATGTTTGGTGAATTGCATTTAGTATAATAGAATATTTTCGTATTAATTAGACATATTTTTGAAAATTTTAATTTTTTTCTCTTTTAATTTATAATTTTTATATTTTTTAAGGGAGAGGTTATACTTACAACCTATTTTTTTTAACAACCTCTTACAACCAATATCTTAACCGTTGATTTCCGTCAATCAACGGTTAAGTTTTATTGTGAATTAATAATTATTTAATAAATTTTATTTGCAAAAATCTTAACCGTTGATTGACGAAAATCAACGGTTAAGATATTGGTTGTAAGAGGTTGTAAAGAAAAATAGGTTGTAAGTATAACCTTCCCCATTTTTTAATATTGGTTATACATATATGTTTAAAACGTTTATGTTAAAAAAATACTTGTGTGAAAATATTTTTCTCTTTTTGTATTACTTTTTAAAGTTAAAATTTTAATTTATTTAAGGTATAAATATGTTATTTCTAATTTTTTTCATTTAAATTTCAAATTTAAATTATTTTTATCAACTATACATATTTTTTATAAATTTTAAATAATTTTTTGTTTAATCTATAATTTATGGGTTCGCTTTTTCTGGAGTTATTGCAAATAAGTTATCTGCAGTAAGTCCAATATGACGTCATTTTGGGACGGAAATCGTGATATTTTTGTAATTTTAATTTATTTCAAGGTAATAATAGTCTTTATATTTATAATTTTTTAAGATTTCAATACCAAAACGACGTCGTTTTTGGAATAAACGCAGATAACTTATTTGCAGTAACTGCAGAAATATTTTTCCCATAATTTATTATATTAAATTTAATTTTATTATATATATATATTTTCACTACAGAAACATTAATACGGAATTCTTTTCCCACCTCTCAAGCTAAAAATTCAAATTTAATAAGTTTGAATTTTGAAATATTAAACATGTTCCCGCCCAATAAACATAATATCAAATATTATTAATATATTTAACAATTTTCCATACTAAAAGTAGTGGGAAACATGCATAGAAGGTTGTGTATATTCTCCATGAAATGATGGGCTTTCCATTTTCAAGTAACATTGGTAATGCACCTTCCATCTTCCAATAGAATAATTAGAAACCTTACAATTCCAATATAGAAATCATAGTGGGACATTAATTTGATGTCTGCCACTAACACTATAATTTCAAAATTTAATTTACTTAAAACTTAATTTTTAGTTATTTATTTATTTTCAAAATTGGCAAGCAAGTGAGAACACACAAGAGGTAGAAGATTAAGCGTCTGAATGATTTGAAGGTCATAAGAAAATATCAAATGATGAGTTTTCCATTTTCAAGTAACATTAGTAAAGAACCTTCAATCTTCCAATGCAACAATTAAAAACCTTATAGGTTCCAATGTAAAAATGATAGTGGATCATTAATTAGATGTCTCCCACTAATTTCTTAATTTTGATTTTTGATTTAATTAAAAATTTATTATGTAATTTTTTTTAAATTGACATTCAAGTGTGAACACAAAGCTGAAACTGCATGAGAGCTTGACACATCAGTCTTTTTGGTTCTCCTTTTAAGTATATATAATATAATAGATAATAGATGGAATTTTTTTTATGAAGATAATAGATGGAAGCTTAATACAGCTGTCTCCTGCTAAAAGATGTTAAACCCTTTTTCTCTCATATATCAACTTCAAATTTCGAATTTTAAAAAAGAAGTAGGATATTAATACACTTGTTTGCCACTAATTAATGCTAAACTCTTTTCGCACTAACTATTTAGTTTAAATATTTTAAATTTGAAATTAAAATAAAATGTTTTTCATTCATCTGTGATTTTAAATTTTATATCTCGTATAATTATTTTTTATTTTTCATCTTATCATTATGAACATTGGCAACTCCCATCTTTATGAGGATTTCATTCACATCTCATTCATATTAGGATTAACGATTTCTCATTTTTATTCATCGAATTGGCAACTCATTATTAGCATCAGCAATTACAACAATTACACAATAAATGACTTATTCCTAATAGGTATATTAATTACTATTATTTTCGTTAACTGTTAAAAGACTCCTCGTAATATAATTACTTTGTGTTCTTAAAATGTCTACGGTGACCTTCGAAATTCTCCACGCAATCAGAATTATAATAGGAATTCCTTGAAATTTTCAAGACATTCAAGTTTGCACAATTTCAAAAGTTATTTTCTTTTATTATGAGATTTTTTTTGAATTTTAATATTTTATTTACATTAAAGCATATTAATTTTTGCAAAATTTTACCGAAATAAGTTTTGAATATTATTTAATTTTGCCTAAGAAAAAAGAAAATAAAAAAGATAAACAAAGGATACATCATAAAAGTCATACAAAAATAAAAAAAATTCATTATTTTTTTGTATAGACAAAAGATATTAGTAATAATGTTCGGTGAAGAGAAAAAAAAAAGGATATATAATAATATATCCTTTTGGTTATTATAAAGTCACAATTGCATGGTGCACATACAAATAAAAAAAATGGGAAGCTGCAAAATCGAAAAACCAAAAGAGGGTAACCCATATCTTCATCCTCCACCTAATATACGCACAAATCGTTCTTCTTCTTCTTAACCCTAATTTCATTGATGATATTGGTTTCATGGTAGATTGCTTGCTTTCACCGTTAAGCCTTTATCTTTTTCTTTTCCACCATTATGCATTTTTTTGCATTTTCGTCACTGATACCCCTGAAACATAAGCATTAATAGAGAAAGAACTATAAAAAAAAAATCCCTGAAATCATTTTTCCATATTTTGAGGAGACTGATTATATGCTAAGAAAGTTTGTACTTGATCTACACATTGCTCCCACAAAGCTCACTCAGGCTTGTGACCCATAGATTCTAAATTTCGCGTGCAAGGTTAGACCTTTAGACTGTTTCTTATAAATTTTTCCAAGATGCTAATCGCTAGCCACCTACAACCAATCTATTACGTGAACCATTAAAGGTAGCTCTTTTAGGACTAACAAAACAACAGGTCAACGAAAATGGATGAAAAAAAGAAGCAAGGAAAGCAAGCCATGTAAAGGGAAATTAAAAATGAGATAGATGCAGTAATAAATGAAGAAGAGGGACCTTTGTTCTCAAAGAGTGTTGCTGGAGTTGTTTCAAGTAATTTTTCAGTCTGATCCCTTCTCCGCTAAAGATCCCATCTTGCTTCCTCTTTGACTGGAAAGAGGTAACCGGGTCTGTGACTAATGTTCAAAAAAATGAGAAATAGAATGAGAGTGGATGAGGGTAAAGGAAAGGATGGGTTTGGGTGAAGAATCAGAGCTGAGAAAGGCGTTGTGAGGGGAAAATAAAGATGCCATTTTGGAATTTGATATTTATAAGAATAATTGAGAGAGGGAAGGAACTGAAAAGTTTTGTTTAGGTAGTATAATTTACAATATCATTAATAGACTTTTAATTTTCCAATAATTTTCAATTAAAAACCTTACAATTCCAATGTAAAAATGATAGTGGGGCATTAATTAGATGTCTCCCACTAATTCCTTAATTTTGAATTTTGATTTATTTTATTATTATTTATTTAATATTAATTTTCGATTAAAAAAATTACCAAAAGAAGAAACTTTTCAAACATTTCTCTAGTGTGAACACATTGGTGAAATTGAAGGAGGGAGTGACACATCATCAAATTTTCCAATGTTGTTTATTCCCTTAGTATATATAATGATATGCTTACAATTTTTATATTGTTGTCAACGGTTTCAAAATCACAAATTTAAATAGTTAAGTGGACGGTTCTACATTTTTATCTCTTTTATATTTCTGATTTTTCTTTTCCAAACATAATAAAATTAAAAAAAAAATGAATTATACTGTGTTGTTAAACCCGACCTGGGCATCGACTCGGTCGGGGTACTGGGTCACTGGTCGAACCAGTGGGTCACTGGTCGGACCGGTTGACTCAGATATATATTGATATATAAAATATATATAAATATAAACATATAAATTCAATTATATTCTCCATATCTAAAATGAATTAAACAAGGTTCACTAAATAAGCTAAAAAACATGAAGCATAAATAAATAAATATGCATGCTATTACTATGTCAATTTAAATTGCAACTCAAAATCCTCATAAACATACCTCTCAATGACATTGAACTCATATTTTTCAAATTCAACTACATTAAAATGACATATGTCACATTCTCTAATTTATTATTCCACAAATTGCTTCAGTATTGGTAACTAAGAGGTCGTTGTAGAAGAGTATACTAGCAAATAAAATTACAAAAAGTTTTTAAAATGAGTTTTACATTTTTTTTATAAGATGAAATAGTTTTGGTTTTTTTTTTAAAATGCATTACCCGATCAGGTCGCCGGGTCACCGGGTTTGACCGGATCGATGCATGACCGATCCAATGCTCAACCCGAACCGATCTGATGACCGGTTCACCGGGTTCGGGGTCGACCCGGCCGAGTCGGGCCGGGTTTTACAACAATGCTGTAGACCCACATGTGTTATGGTTTTCTTTTTCTTTTTAGCAGTTTGTTTATGGTTAAAGTTTTTCTTTTTCCTCTTATTTTTCTCTCTTCGTCTATGAACTACATGTGTTATGTTCATTCAACTTAAAGAAGATTTCATGTACTAAAGAGTTATTAACAAGAAAAAAATCAAATGTCTCCATAACATGCTTTTATTATTGTGGTGTGCCAATAATTTAAATTTTTCGCATTAAGTGATTTTTTGTTAGAACGAATATACATAACTCAAATAGTTCATACAAGACGAAGAATGAAGAGAAAAAATAATAATAAATAGACAAAAAGAAGAGAGAGAATCTATGCGTTGAGTTGAGAGTTTAACAATTTCTTCTCTTTTTTAAATTTTGTTGTGTTTGAAAGAAAGAGAAGATAGGTGATACAAATGACTTAAGAGAGACAAAGATTTAGAATCCACCTGCTTGTTTATTTGTGAGGCTCCCGACCACTTGGTATCATAGCCTAATATTGTGTCATCTCTGATGACAAGCTCCCTGCCTGTTGAAGGCAGCTTTAAAGAAACTCTTTGAGTTTCTTCCAGAGAGGGTAAAAATAGTAATGATATTATATGAGGTGAGTAGGAGAGGAACTTCTCAAACCATGGATAACACAAACATTGAAAATACCCATCTTATTATGTCACAATCGTCTCTGTCCCTTCCTAAACACATCCCCTCAAAAATATCTTCAAAAATAGAGAATCTGATCGAGTATTCTTATGTTCCTGAAGATGCTAAAATCCTTGAAACAGTATCACCCTTACTCAGCCCTTATAATATATCCAAAAGACAAAGATCTGTGTTTAAAAGTATTACAAAGTTGATCTCCACCAAGAGACCAACAATGAAAGAATATGTTCAGTCTTCTAGAATGGATCAGTGTGAACTACAAGCCACTTCTCAAGAACAGTATGTAGATCTGGAGATCCCTATTGAGTTAATCACTCACTGGAGGCAAGAAGGCTATACTGCACTTCATTTTGGTGCCATAAGACTAATCATTTCACTCCATGGAAGGAAAGGTCTGCCAGTTACAGTTTGTCTTACTCTGTTAGACTCTAGCTTCATCCATTACGAAAATGCTGTGATTGGAACTGTGCTGACAACTCTCCATGCGGGAAGTGTGGTTTTAACCATCTTTCCAAATTATAATGTGAGTCTGAAAGATAGAACCTTGCCAAAAAGGTTGAATGTGCAGATACAACTTACAGGAGCTGATCAAGTCTTTGAGGCGTATGCAGCAAATCTTCACCATCAGATAATCTATAGACTTCAAGATCATGCTGTAGATCTTCCTCGGCTGCCTAATAGCCACAATGATACTTCGTTTGTCATAGCCAAAAATCCAGAAGATACATCTTCCATCATCCAGATTCTAAGAAAGATATCTCGAGAAGAGCTGACAGAATTGATTCCTTTAGAATGGCTGACTAATTATGAAAAGATTCATAAAGCCAGCAAGCCCATCCAATCTCATGAGGCGAGTTTCAGAAGATCTGTTGATGGAACTGTTAGAACAATCTTCAAGAAGCGTGATGCAGTAGCCAGCAGTTCTACTCTTCCTATTTTCCAGTCTATGATGATATCTCCTTGTTATACTGAAGATTGGATCCCTGTTCATGGGATAATGCCAAATGGATCTCCCATCTTTACTGATCGTATTGATAGTCATTTCATATGGGATGTAGATCCTAGTATGTGTGATCCTGAGTGTGATTGTTGGATGCACACAGGAGATACTTCTGATGAAAAGGAATATGAAGAAGAAGAAGACATAAGGAGTCGTAGGCGTTGCAAACTACCTCCTCCTGTCCAAAGAAGAGCTGACCCAGATAATGCTCCATGGGTAGGTCTTACAACACAGAAAAAACATGAACCTATTTGGATCTATAAAAGAGGTTTAGAAATCCTAAGAGAAGAAGGATTACTTCTACCAGAACCACCAAATGACCCTGATCTCTTAACCTGGTCTCCAAAATGCCATCCTGAACCTATACCTTGCATGATGTTTTCACAACATGATTTTCCTCCTTTAGAAAGACATACTGACCCAACCACAAAAATCACTACCAAGCCTGTGATTAATCAAGGAGAAGTCTAACCAGATGGAAAGTTGAAGCCATTAAGCTAAGCTGAAGAAGTTCTTAATTGGTAGACTGAAAATGCTCAAGCCCAAAATACTATTCTGAAAAGACTTGATACTAAGGTTGAAAAGATTTGCAACCAGATGGATACAGTCGAAGATCGTCTGCAACATCTCTCAAAGAAGATGAGAAAGCATTATGAGAAGAACATGCAGCAAATAACCCAGCTTGAAGAAGAAGTCAGAAAGTTAGGCTTTACTCCAGAAGCAAATATGAGAGATAGGGCGATAAGGAGACTGAAGGCATAAATTCAAGATCTGGAAAGAATTATTGAGCAAAATATCAGATCTCAACAGAAGCCAGAACCAGTAGAAAATTACAATCTCTTTTTACCACCACGTATGCCAAACTATTATTCTCCTTTCCAAAAACCATCAGAATTCTGGACCAACCCACATCCTCCAAAATCTTGAACATTTCCAACCAGCCAGCCTTATGACCAAAGGACTAGAAGAGATAGTAGAGAAAGAAGAAAACAACCTTATACTTCTAGAAAACATTCATCTAGAACTAGAATGGAAACAACTCCTTCCTTATCCTCAGACTCTACAGACATCTGAATAATCCCAGTTCTTCAAAAAAGCACTTTTGAGACCGTAGATCTCAAAGACCAATTTGCCATAATCCAGACAGAACCCCAAGAAACAGATGAATCCCGATCCTCCGAAACAACTGAGTCTTCCTCAAATACTCAAAGTTCTGATCCTTCTGATATTTCTTCCAAAGAAGCTCTTGAATTAAAATCAGAACATCAAACTCCTGAAACCACACCTGAAACCTCTAAAGAAGAACAATCTAATGAAGTATTAGATTCTTCTGATCTTTCAGAAGAAGATTATGCTGATATTTCTGGTATACTGTTGGCCAGAACTGCAAAATCTAGAGTTGAGTCATACTATGATTCCCCTGAATCTGAATCAGGAGATGTTACTAGCAGAAATCGTAGTAAGAAATCAACTGCTGCAGGACCGTGGTTTACACTTGATGATATTTCTCCAAATCTATGGAGAAAAAGGCTCTTAGAATTTGGAGCATGGATTGATACTAAACTTCTAGCTGCTAATGCGGACCCTTACAAAGTAATGGAAGAATTTTGCTCAGGAATGGTTGGTTCTCTCAAAGAATGGTATCATAACTTGGGAAGTGTCAGACAAGATCAACTTCACCAAATTGGTACTACCTCTGGCATGCTGGGAGTTCTCCATCAAGAATTTATTGGAAATGGAGACATCATAGATAAGAAAAATAGACAAGAATTTTTTGAGATGAAGTGCTGCTCTCTAAAGATAAAAGATCTAGAAAAGAATTTTAAAATAATGATGCAGAGATTCTACTTGTTGAATGGATACAATGATCAAAGCCTCAAGAACACTTATGTGGCTTCTCTTCCTAAAGAAATCCAACCAGAATTAAACAGGATGGCGATTGGTCAAGGCAAAGATTTTACAGCCCTCACTATGGGTCAGATTCACCAATTGACTCTTGAAGCTGTAGATAAAATATGCAAGCAGCACAAGTACATGACTGATATGATGAATCAAAGGTCAAAGTACACCCAAGCCTGTAAGAAGTCTTATCTGGAGATAAAATGTAAAGATGGAAACAATTGTGATTGCAAGACAAAGAAAAAGACTCATTTCAAGAAGTACAATCAGAAGCAGAAAGGAAAGATGTCCTAGAAACAATAAAGGTTCTTCAAGAAAAAGAAGTTTCGTGGGAAGAACAAAGGCCAAAAATGTTTCATCTGCAAAAAGAATGGTCACTATTCAAAGAATTGTCCCAACAAATCTAACAAAGCAGTAAAGATGATAACTGCTTTAAATCTTGATGAAGGAGATGTAGAATCTTTATATTTTGAACAAAGCACTGGAAATGAAGATACATTCTTTGCTCTACAAGACTCTTCTTCTGATTCAGAAATTTCTGATAGTGATGTTCCAGTCTTTGCTATAAATGAAGTCTTCTATATCAGTCCAGCCATACCTAAGCCCAGTGTAGAAGTTCATATTTTGTCATCCAAATTCAGCCATCCCAAAAAGGTGATTGCCTATATGGATACCGGAGCTCAAAGATCAATGATGGATCCTAAGATCTTACCTCCTGAAGCATGGAAAAAAGAAACAGCTTACTTTGTAGCAGCTGATGGAAAGGTTTTCAGAACCTACTTGGTTACTAAACAACCTATAGGGATAAGATTCTTCCCCGAATGCATTGTCTGGACAAATGTTATTGGAACTCTTCTACCCAATAAAGATATTCTTATGGGAATGGATGTCTACACCAAAGCTCACAGACTTCATATTCTTCCTCAAAGAATAAGATATAAAAGAGATTTCAAGTCTTACTCAGAAACTCTGAGGTTATATGCTCTTTCTGAGGCTCCCCCTGAACTGGAGGATATAAAAGAAAAACTTCAGCCTTTATTGTCAGATAATCATGGAGGATACTCCCATCCTAATCCTCTATGGAAGAATGAAGATTTTTTCGTTCAGCTTCCTTTCAAGCTTAATGAAGATGTCAATCCAACCAAAGCAACTCATCTTGGAATGTCTCCTGAAGCAAGGATTAATAGAACCTACAAAATCTCCATGGGCATGTCAAGCCTTTTATGTGGAAAAAAGATCAGAAAAAATTAGAGGCAGGAAAAGATTGGTAATTGATTATAAGCCTCTGAATCATTTCCTGCAAGATGATAAATTCCCTATTCCAATGGTTGACACTTTTCCTATCCTTTTTAAAGATGCTCATATCTTTTCTAAGTTTGATTTGAAATCAGGATTCTGGCAACTTGGATTAGATCCTGTTGACAGATACAAGACTGCTTTCTGTATTCCTAATGCTCAGTACCAATAGAAAGTTCTTCCATTTGGTCTCAAAGTAGCTCCTTCCCTTTTCCAGAAAGCAATGACAAGAATTTTTGATCCGATTCTGGATACAATTCTTATTTACATTGATGATGTTCTTCTTTTTTCCAAAAATATAGAAGAACACAGGAAATTGCTCAACCAGTTTGCAGAATTAGTTGACAGATATGGAATCATGCTTGCTGAAAAGAAGATCCATATTACTAAAACAGAAGTTGAATTTTTGGGAATGCATTTTTCCAAAGGAATGTATCAGCCAGAGCCACACCTTGCAGAAGGACTTATAAGCTTTCCTGATGAAAATCTCACTGTTAAACAAATTCAACAGTTCTTAGGAATTGTTAATTATGTTAGAGATTTCATTCCGCATGCAGCTAAGTATACTAGTCTTTTATCAAAGCTTTTAAAGAAAGATCCTCCTGCTTGGAGCTCAGAACAAACTCAACCAGTCAAAGAACTGAAAAAGATTGCACAGAATCCACCAGCCTTGAAAATTCCCAGTACTGGTAAAAGAATTCTTCAAAGAGATGCTAGTGATCATTTCTGGGGAGCTGTTCTAATAGAAGAAGTTGATAACAAGAAATATTATTATGGGCATGCAAGTGGTCAATTCACAGATGCAGAACTACATTATCATACCACTTACAAAGAAGCTTTGGCGGTTAAAAATGGAATTAAGAAATTTGATTTCCATCTCCATGGTTTTAATTTTGAAGTCCAGATGGATAATTCATCTTTTCCAAAGATTTTGGAATTCAAAAACAAAATGTCACCAGACCCTCAGATTCTCAGGTTGAAAGATTGGTTTTCAAGATACAATTTCATTGTAAAACATATCAAAGGAAACCACAACATCATCCCTGATTTTCTATCCAGACCTTCCAAACCCTCCAAACCTAGAGTACCTGTTCAAGTCATTTCCAGCATAGCCACTGTCCTTTTTTCCTCTGATATTCATGAATGAACCATTACCCAAAAATGCCAAGCACAAAAAAGACTATCCTCCAGAATTAGGACAACCCATCTCAGTTTACCAAATCCAAAAATTTGCCAAAGATTTTTACTTTTATTACTGCCATGAGACCATGAGAACAAAAGAAGTTATACCCTCAGTCTTTAACCCAGAAAATGGGATTTGCTGGGTGTGCAGGAAAAGTTATTGTCCCATAAAAAAATATTGTGATCATTTCAGGTGTATAGTATTTTTATTATTATTATATCTTATCTAATGATTATTTTGCAATGTTGAATATTCAAGTATATTAAAATTAGGGTATGAGAACGAAAAAAATTGTTAGGATATGGTTGGATTTAAAGTTATAAATAAATTGTATTTATTTACCAAACTATCGTTAATGAACTTTCATAATTATGAGATTGTCACTTTAAAATAATTTAAAATTAAAAAATAGGATTTATTTTAAAGTGTCATTATTGAATCCTTAAAATTTTAAAATTGCCACCAAAGAAATAATAAAACCAAAAAAAAAAAAATTTACAACATCTCTAACTTGTTCTATTTCTTAGTTTTAAAAATTTTAAAATAATTATTGTTTTGATAATTATATTACGAAATAATCATTTTTAAACAAGTTTTTTGCACTTTTTTATTCTAAATACTAAAAAATTATTTTTAAAAACAGAAATTAGGGAGACCCTAATATTTCAATCTAATTGCAAGAGAAGGGACTTAAGTCCCACTTCAAAGATGTTAGGGTTTGATAGAGTTTATATGGAGTTGCTCTCCTACCTTAAGAGCTGATTTTTGAAGTGAGGTTATTTCATAATTCATATCAATTATTAATTTCTTTCTTTATTTGTCATAAAGTTCTACCAGTTGTAGCATCAACCAAAGACATCAACTTGCAGAAGTAGCAACAAAACTAACAATATAATACTACCATTGTTCTAAAAATGCATGCTTACCTTCCACAAGTTAATCACATAATTGTAACACCCCATTCTAGAATCAGTTTGTTAACATTACGTATGACATTAAGTGCAGTTACAATCACAACAATTGAATTAAAGTACGGATACACTTTTTCCTTTTTATTTAGAAACGTTTCTGTTTAAAATCAATTTCGTAACTAAAATAATTCCAAAACTGTAATCGTAACTTAAACTACGAGTGGAACACTTAATGTAACTTTAGTTAGACCATACGTTGCTACCCCAATGTGCCAAGTAGTCCTCTTAGACCAACAAGGCTTAAAAATTCATTTTTATTGTTATTCAACACTAAACACCCCCACTTTTTATTTACTTAAGGAATGTTATACTACTCTTATGGTCCTCATCTCCCAATATGTTATATATCTCTTTGTTAACTACGCGTGGGTTCAAATCGCGCTCAATTTGGAGCATCGTAGCTCAAGTTATGAATTTTTAAAAAACAAAATGGTATTGAATTTCGCAGGGTCCGGCGCTGATAGCGCCAAACCCGCACTGATAGCGCCAGAACACTGAATTTTCATGTCTTGCGGCGCCGTTAGCGCCAACCCACTGTTTGGTGGCGCCAATAGCGTTATCATGGCGCCAAAAGCGCCACGGTTATGGAGATTTCACTATACTTTAGTATTTTATCCATAACTTAAGTTATACTTATCCGATTGATGCATTTTTAGTCTCGTTGGAAAGATAAGAAAAGTTCTATAACTTCCATTAAGACACAAGGGTCCAAATCTGTCATATAGGATACGAAAAATGGACAACAAGACATAATATCCTTAAATTTAAGTAATATAATCTTGTTCTATAACTTTAACTCCACTCGAGTGGTAATCAATTTCTGCCACTAGGCCTTGACCTGCAAAACCGTGATTAAAGATATAAAGGAAAAAAAAGGGGAAATTTCAAAAAATCCCCTACAAGTTTTCTCAAAATCACTTTCCCCCCTCCCTGAAATTTTTAACCATTTACCCCCTACTTAAAATTTCTTTATCATTTACCCCCTAATTTGATTTTCCATCCAAAATTTTGTTAACAGAGTTAAATTTTTAAAAAAATTTCAAAATTAACCTTAATAGAAAAAGAAAAACATAATTTTCACAAACGCAATTTTAGACGAACTCACAGAATGTTTTCTTTAAGGTAACCTTGATAGAATTAGTAATTATTAAAATTATTTCCTGCAAATCTCATTGCTATTAAACATCGCACTCACAATTTTTGGTGTCGTTGTTCAAATAAAATAATTAAAGAGGCATCATCCCAGCAGGTTTAGATCTTCCCTTTTCTGTTATAAGCTTTTATGCTATTATATGACCAACAAATCTGACTTTATAAATTTATTCAGAGCTACACTTTATTTTGCTTGCATAGCAACTGAAAAGCTTTACGTTCTAGGCTTCATATATGCCTTGCTTTTCCCTTGATCATAAGATATTACCAGGAAAACATGCAGAAGGTGTTATTTCGTTGTTTTCTGTGTTGTTGAGAGTAGAGGGAGGATTCAATTGTTGATTTACATTCATGCCTTGCTTACGTGAGTTCTTTTAAAATTGCATTTGTGAGGAAATTATGTTTTTTCTTTTTTCTATTAAGGGTAATTTTGGTTACTTAAAAAAATTTAACTCTGTTAATAAAATTTTGGATGGAAAATCAAATTAGGAGGGTAAATGATAAAGAAATTTGGAAAAACTTCAAAAAATCCCCTATAAGTTTCTTCAGAATCACTTACCCCCTCCCCAAAAATTTTAATCATTTACATCCTTACTTAAATTTTTTTTATCACTTAACTCCCTAACTTGATTTTCCATCCAAGTTAAAGTTAACAGAATTAATTTCTAAAAAAAATACCAAAACTATCCTTAAAAAAAAAAGTAAAAAATTAACCCTTAATACTAACTAAACACTTTATTGCTAGCAAGAGATAACACACTGCAACAAGGAATTTTTTTGACAGTGCTTACTACAAGAATTTGGTTAACAAAAAGGGTCTTTTTCACTCTGACCAACAACTCTTCAATGACGAATCAAAAAGTTTTGGAGTATGCCACAAACCCATTACTCTTCAGACTAGATTTTGGTAATGCGATGATCAAGATGGGCAACCTTAGCCCACTAACTGGCACACAGGGTCAGATCACAAAAATATGCAGCAGAGTGAATTGAGTTAAAATGGCTATTCCAAATATTGAAATCATGCATTATGTCTAGGAAAATAAAAGCCATTGTTGTGTTTTTGTTGTGAAGTTTCTACGTTTAACTGCTGCATTAGTTTGAGGAAATATTACGATAATTGTATGATGTCCCTTGTATGCTGTGGAGTTTTTTTTTTTTTAAAAAAATTTGTGTATTTGATTTGAAAATTGTGACATACTTCTTATATATATGAGATACATACTGATACACTCAACCACAATCAAGGAGAAAATATCTGTATATTAATGAATTCCTACAGTAATTCGAGGTTGCCGGCAACTCCAGAAGAAAATTAGGGAAAAAGATGAGAATTCAATTACAATTTTCAGATACCCCTCTACTGTACTCCTACTAACCTTTATAAAAGAAACAATAATATTTCTATTGGGCTGCCCTACTGGCCCACAAACACAAGTAATGACTTTCCTCTCCTTATTTACTATATTCCCTCTCATATACGAATTGGGCCTCATCCTTTATGGCCCACTAGTGCCATCAGATAATCTTTAGTCAACTTTGATCTCATCCTGATTCTAGCTCCTCTGCGTTGACTCTCTGTCTCCTTCTCAATCTCCTTCTCTCTTTGGTCGTTCTCCCTCATCTCCTCTCTGTTGTCATCACCGCCTTCCTCCTCTGGTCTCATATGCTCCATGTTCGTATCAATTCCCTCCTCTCTTAAAGACGCGATCTTGCCCTCAAGATCGAACTGTGGGAAGGCGTGCATGAACTCAGAAATCGGCATCCAAGAGGCGTCCTCCAACGGCAGGCCACTCCATTGGACCAGAACCTGCAGATCGGAGCAGTTGCTCCGTTGTATGGTCCGTGAACGGACTATGGCTAACGGTTCAGTCACGGGATGGTTGTCCCAAGCCACCGGTGGAAGTGAAAGGGGGTGAAGGTTTGGATTTTTACGGAACTCCGTCAACAACGAAACGTGGAACACAGGGTGGATCCTTGATGATTCCAGTAGCGTCAGACGGTAGGCCACGGGCCCGATCCGCTCAGCAATCGGAAAAGGGCCATAGTATCTTCTCCGAAGCTTGGAAAAGGTTTGGTTCCGAAGGGATTTCTGTCGATATGGCTGGAGCTTTACCAATACCTCATCCCCAACACCAAACTGTACATCGCGGCGGTGTTTATCAGCCTGTGTCTTCATGCGGTGGCGTGTACGGTGCAGATTATCACGGAGTTGTCGGAGTATGTGATCTCTTTGCGTCAGCAAGGCGTCCACTGCCTCAATGGCGGTAGTTGTTCCGTCATAAGGCTGTACTGGTGGTGGTAATCGCCCATAGAGCACTTGGAATGGACTGAACCCAATGGAGGAGTGAAATGACGAATTGTAAGAAAATTCCGCCCACGGTAAGTACTGAATCCAGTTCTTTAGGTTGTCCATGGTGTAGCATCGCAAATACTGTTCTAATCCTCGATTTGTCACTTCTGTTTGAGCGTCACTTTCAGGGTGGTTTGATGTGCTGAAGTGCAGCTGTGTGCCACTTAGCCTAGAAAGTTCCTGCCAGAACTTACTGATGAACACTCGATCTCTATCGGAGACGATGGAACGCGAGATGCCATGGTGACGACAAACATCGGATACAAAAACAGAGGCCACCTTTGTAGCTGAGAAATTGCCTGGTAATGGAGAAAAATGTGAGTACTTGGAAAGACGGTCCACAACTACCATTATAACCGTTTTTCCTTCGGACGGTGGTAGTCTGACTATGAAATCCATGGAGAGATCTTCCCAGACTGCTTTTGGAATGGTCAACGGTTGTAAAAGTCCTGCGGGTGACATAGGCTGATACTTCGTAACCTGGCAGGTAGGACAGCTGCGCACAAACTCCTGCACATCGAACTTCATGTTGGGCCAATAATAGCGGGTGGAGATGCGATGCAAAGTCTTCCTTATGCCGCCATGACCCCCAACTACAGTAGAACGGAATTCATGCAAGAGGGATGTGCGAATGTCAGAGGTACTGGCCACTACAATACGCCCTTTAAAAAAAATCAAGCCATCCTTAATGGTATAATTTTCAAACCCACTTTTTTTTTCTTCGATTGATTGGACAATCTTACACAGTTCTGATTTCTCTTTGACTTCTTTTCGGATGGAACCCAGGAGAGGATTAATTCGAGAGGTTAAGGCTAGAAGTTGGTACTCTGCAACAGTATCCTTTGGCTCCCCTTCGTGGACCCGAGACAAGGCATCAGCCACCTTGTTGATAGCACCAGGGTGATATTCAATGGTATAATCATACCCTAGTAATTTAACCAGAAAACGTTGTTGTTCTGGTGTCTGTATCACTTGAGCCATCAATTCCCTGATACTATGCTGGTCTGTCCTAATCGTAAATTTACTTCCCAGCAGGTATTGCCGGAACTTGGCTACTCCTTCCGTGATGGCAAAGAGTTCCCTGACATAGGTGGAAGATTGTTGCATTTTAGGGGAGAGCTTACGGCTGAAGTAAGCAATTGGTTTATTGTCCTGACTGAGCACCGCTCCAATACCTATTCCGGAAGCATCGGTGGTGAGCACAAAAGGCTTATCAAAGTCCGGCAAGGCCAACACGGGTGGGTTGGACAAAATTTCCTTCAGTCTGGACATAGCTTGTGCAGCAGCAGGGGTCCATGTAAATGCATCTTTCTGCAGGAGAGCAGTCAAGGGAGCTGCGATGTGTGAAAATCCTCGCACAAATTTGCGGTAGTATCCTGCTAGGCCAAGGAAGCCACGCAGCTGTTTGACTGTAGTGGGTTCTTTCCACTCCATGATAGCTCTTATTTTACCTTCATCTGGTCGCACTCCAGCTCCATTCACAACATGACCCAGATATTCTACTTCAGTTTGTGCAAATGCGCATTTCTCCATTTTCATATAAAACTGATTATTATGCAAGCATCCTAAGACTGTCCTCAGGTGAATCAAGTGGTCCTCCAAATTCCTGCTATAGACTAGAATGTCATAATAAAAACGATTACAAATTTCCTTAGAAATACCTTCAACATTGAGTTCATGACTCCTTGAAACGTAGCCGGGGCGTTAGTGAGCCCAAATGGCATGACCACAAACTCGTAGTGGCCCTCATGGGTGCGAAAAGCGGTTTTGTAAATATCTGGTTCTGCCATTCTTATTTGGTGGTAACCGGATCGGAGGTCCATCTTTGAGAAGACAGCAGCTCCTGCTAGTTCATCCAACATCTCGTCAACAGTGGGAATTGGGGAACTGTGGGCGACTGTAACCTAGTTGAGGGCTCGATAGTCGACGCAAAACCTCCAGGTTCCATCTTTCTTTTTGACCAAGAGTGCCGGAGATGAAAAAGGGCTTAAGCTAGGGCGAATCACCCCTGAGGATAACATCTCTTTCACCATTTTCTCTATTTCTGTTTTCTGAAAATGTGGGTATCTATACGGTCTGACACTGACTGCTTTTGTTCCAGGTTCCAGGTGGATTTGATGGTCCTCCTGACGAAAGGGAGGCAAGGTTGTGGGCTTAGCAAACACCTCTTCAAAGTCTTGTAATACCTGTTGCACACGGCTGTCATGTTTGATTATTGCTGCTGACTGGCATTCAGTGCTGTGGGTTATGGCGTGTAATTGATATAAACAAGCCACAGAGTTGGAGGATTGCAATTTGCGAAGCTGATGCAGCTGAATTGCTTCCATAGTAAGGTTGTGGGCTCCCTGTAATTCCACCTGCTGGCCTTCCCTTTCAAATCTCATGACCAGGTCGCGGTAGTTTATTGTAATGTCACCCCATTCTGATAGCCACTGGACTCCCAAAACAACCTCAGCACCCTGAAGGGGTAGGACATACAGGTCTGGTCGGAAGTGATGTCCCTGTATCTCTATCTCAACCTGTGAACATACTCCTAAGCAGTCCATGACTTCTCCATTGCCCACTAATACTTGAAATTTCTGTGTAGGGATGTTGTCCAATCCCAGAAACTTCACCAAGCGAGCCTGTATAAAATTGTGGGTTGAACCGCCATCAACCAGAATCTGCACATGAGTATTGCCAATCCTCCCTTGAATTCGCAATGTACTGGTGGAATGTTGTCCTGCCATAGCATGTAAGTTAATTTCGGGCATGCTTTGAATTTCTCCTTCCATCTTCTCAGTACTCATATCCATAATTAATTCATCTCCTCCATTCTTGTCAGGTGCCTCATTGTCCTCATCTTGTACCAGCATGATGAACATTTTGGACTTGCATACGTGAGTTCGGTTGAATTTCTCATTGCAATAGTAGCACAAGCCCTTCTCTCTTCTCTCCATCATCTCTGCTGCAGTCAACCGTTTGATTGGAATATTGGTTTTATTGTTTCCTGAGCCTGTAATGGCAAGCTTGGGTGGAGCTAGAGGTGTGGGCAATAACCCTGGTTGGGAAGGATTACTTGGACCAGTATAAGCACGGTTGTAGTAAGTCCTCCCTGTACTTTTATCATTGAGTTTGTCTTCAACAATTTTAGCTAAATCAATGGCTTGCTCCAAACTGGCAGGTAAGTGCATGCGTACCTCCTTGCGGATCTCAGATTTCAGACCAGATTCAAAATAACTTTGGAGGCTCACATCGTCAATTCCCATCACCTGATTTGCGAGCTTCTCAAACTGAGATTGGTAATCTGCTACAGTAGTTACTTGTGTCAATCTGCCAAGTTCTCCCCGTAAATCCCTATACCTGGAAGGTCCAAATCGGGCGCGTAAGGCGCCTACAAATTGATCCCATGTTCTCAATCTTCCATTACGATCCATCCAGTGGTACCACTCTTCAGCACTGCCATCCATGTGAAAGGAGGTCAGAGTGAATTTCTCGGGATCTGTGAGATTATGAAACCCATAGAACTGTTGGATTTTATGGATCCAAGGTTCGGGGTTCCCACCAGCAAACCGAGGAATGGTAAGCTTAACTGACTTTAATGCATTATTTCCAAAAAAACTTCCTAACCCTTCGTTCGTCGTTCCTTCCACCTTCGTCTTTTGTTTCTGTCCTTGATCTAATTTCGCCTCCAGCAATGTTAACTTCATGTTCATTTCTTGTAACAGGTGACCGAATGAAGTGAACTGCTCTTCATGCCTTGCCAATCGGTTCAAGCATTCATCCATCACATTTTGTTTTACTGCACTTCGAGTTCCTTCTGCCATGGTAAAAGTCAGAAGTTGCCTCTCAATGAAAGCACCAAATTGATACACTCAACCACAATCAAGGAGAAAATATATGTATATTAATGAATTCCTACGGCAATTCGAGGTTGCCGGCAACTCCAGAAGAAAATTAGGGAAAAAGATGAGAATTCAATTACAATTTTCAGATACCCCTCTACTGTACTCCTACTAACCTTTATAAAAGAAACAATAATATTTCTATTGGGCTGCCCTACTGGCCCACAAACACAAGTAATGACTTTCCTCTCCTTATTTACTATATTCCCTCTCATATACGAATTGGGCCTCATCCTTTATGGCCCACTAGTGCCATCAGATAATCTTTAGTCCACTTTGATCTCATCCTGATTCTAGCTCCTCTACGTTGACTCTCTGTCTCCTTCTCAATCTCCTTCTCTCTTTGGTCGTTCTCCCTCATATCCTCTCTGTTGTCATCACCGCCTTCCTCCTATGGTCTCATATGCTCCATGTTCGTATCACATACCTTATAGTTTCAGACTTTCAATGTTTACTATTTGGTCATTGAGATTTACCATAAATTCATATTAATATATATATATATATATATATATATATTTCTTCAGACTTTTACGGTAGTCTAGACTGTTTAGATATGAGATTAATTTTAATGCCACAAATGAGCTGGCTCTGATTAATTATGACTTCAATTTCCTCTTTCCCTTTCAAATAGATTCAAGTTATTGCAATTGCAAATGCGTCGGTCTAATTTCTATTATTGTGATCGGATTATTCGTCTATATAGTATTTTGGAGTAGTTTTGGTATTAAGGGTTAACTCCTTCTTTTTGTTTTAAGGGTAGTTTTGGTATATTTTTAAAAATTAACTCCGTTAACTTTAACTTGGATGAAAAATCAAGTTAGGGGGTAAGTGATAAAAAAATTTTAAGAAGGGGTGTAAATGACTACATTTTTTGGAGAGAGGGGTAAGTGATTCTGAAGAAACTTACAGGGAGGTTTTTGAAGTTTTTCCAAGAAATTTTAAGTAGGGGGTAAATGATTAAAAATTTCGGGAAGGGGGTTAAGTGATTTTAAGGAAACTAGTAGGGTTTTTTTTTAAGTTTTCCCAAAACAAAAGTATACGTAAAAGAAAAGAAAGCGTCCTACAATGGTTAAAATTATTTTTTTAACTATGTACTTCCGAAAATATATAGTTAAACAATGGTTGCAGGAATGAACAGTATCATTTCTACAACGTGATTCTTATATTTCCATTAAACAAATCTCATTCTTGACTTGAATTATCAAGCTTGGATTTTACAATATTTTCCACTTTTCTTAACAAGCACAACAGAAAAAGTTCTCTAACCTTGTTTGGATGGATAAAATTAGCCGCAGCAGCGTTTTCAAAATTGCCTTGCAACAATTGATAAATCTATAAAATTGTAGGCATGTTAAAGACTGAATACTACTTTATATTGATATAGTTTTCAACGGACCCAACATTAAATCCTTTTTAGTATAAATAGTGATTTTATAATTTAAGCAAACACATCATAAAATATAAGAAAATCCAGAAACTAATCTCAAGAGATCATTTAAAATATTCTAAATAATATTAAGAAATAATCAAAATATATATTATTCGATGGAAAGAATTCTCACTCTCAAATCTTTTATTTATTATAATTATCATATTTATTCATGAAATCATTGAAGAAAATGTAGCCATAAAGTCCAACTATGGAGGATTTTTTAGTGAGCAATATTGTCGAGGATGTTATTTTACTATGACTAATATTGGCTTTTTGACCCTTTTGCCCCTAATTAATTAATTAATAACCAATTTGCCCCTGATCAAGAACTATCCACCAACCTGCCCCCTTTTAGTCGACTACCTTGCTGTTTTAGTCGAGCAAATGGTCAATCTTCAGAAAGTGGACTACCGCAAATATAGTCGACTAAAAAATCATCTTAATCGACTACATTTTTGGGATATTTAGTCGACTAGGTAACGATATTTAGTCGACTAAATATCGACGGATTTGTTTTTTAAAAACCCCCCATTCGGCAGAGGGGGAGTAGGATGACCTAATCGACTAAGGAGGCGGCCCAAACCCCAAATCCGCAGGAGCAGCTGAAGAACGCCCCAAACCCTTCCCTTAGGCGTGTGGATTGCCCCCAAATTTGGTCCAAATCGTGAAATCTGAAGGATAGGTAAGGTTTCTTAACTTGCATTGTGTTTTAGTTTTAGGAATTTTTTGTATTTGTTTGTTGTCCGAATTTGTGAACTCTAATCAAAGCGTTTGTTGTAGGTTTTGTAACCCTAATCTACTAAGGTTTATTTTTTTGCATTGTGTGAATTTTTTTGTTTGAAAAGTTTGTATGTGGCAAAAGTTTGCTTTTGGTTTACAGCGCTTATGTTGCAAGTTTTCATTACCATCATGACATGTTTCATATAGTTAAATGCTGACATGTTTCATTGTAGGTACCCTAAACAAATGACGAGCCGCAGAAGACCAAGCGATGAGGGCAATGAGTCACTTGAGAGACGCACCAAGCATAGGCAAGAGCGGCCTTCTTCGTCAAGGCGACAAGACGAAGAGCCTGATACTGTTGACCTCCCGTATGGGTATCTGTTTGAGGACGACCCTGCCGTCCACGCTTCATTCGTACGTGACCATTTGAACCGGCTGTTATGTGCTCCAAAATCTTTGGATACAGCCTTTTTTGATAAGGAGGGATTTGAAATTGTGGGGGTGTTGGAGGCGGCACATCTGAGGGTGTTGGCCGAGACCCTATGTCCGTATTCAGAGCTTATGGTGCGGGCCTTCTACCATAACCTCAGCTACGTACAGGGCGAGCTGAGGTCGAGGGTCTGTGGAATAGAGATCATCATGACGGCACCTGCATGGGTGCAGATGAAGATTGACCACAATCTAATTCAACATATATCTCAATAAAATTTTGAAATTTTCGGTCAACAATTGCATCTATGACACATTCGACATCTTCATCATCACATATATCGTTACCAATGTAGTAAATAGCATCCTTACCAACTGTTGTCTCTACCCTGGCAATCATCCGTTGAACGCATTGGCTGCCTTGCAGACCCAATTTTTGCTGAATTCTCTCCTTTAACTCATTGTATGTAGTGCCCCGTTTGATTTTCAACATTTTCGTTTTTCCTTCAAATTGAACACCATTGGGGCCTTCATAATGCTTTCCATCATAGTAGATCATTGTCACATACATGTTTGGACTTGTGCTCATCTTCCTCACGAAATTGGGACTTGGGTTCTGAAATTGGGGGTTTGGGTTCGGATTTTGGGGTTTGGAATTAGGCAATGACAATGATTTCACAATATTAGGTCTGTAGAGATGGTGGGATGAAATACAATCGGATTGAGAGGATTACACATGAACAAAGGGAGCTATTTAGGTTTACACAACAACAACAATCGAAATGAGACCGAAAACATGGAAAATATAGGGTTTCAGTCGACATTTAGTCGACTAAATATCGTTACTTAGTCGACTAAATATCCCAAAAATGTAGTCGATTAAGATGATTTTTTAGTCGACTAAATTTGCAGTAGTCCACTTTCTGAAGATTGACCATTTGCTCGACTAAAACAGCAAGGTAGTCGACTAAAAGGGGGCAGGTTGGTGGATAGTTCTTGATCAGGGGCAAATTGGTTATTAATTAATTAATGAGGGCAAAAGGGTCAAAAAGCCGACTAATATTCCTTATATTGTATAGAAGTAAGTTTGTACAAATAATAATAAAATTTTAAATCTATCAAGAAAATCTCAACACGTAGGCGAGTTGGTAAGGCATGGTTTGAATTTCCCCTTCCATCTTCTCAGTACTCATATCCATAATTAATTCATCTCCTCCATTCTTGTCAGGTGCCTCATTGTCCTCATCTTGTACCAGCATTATGAACATTTTGGACTCGCATACGTGAGTTCGGTTGAATTTCTCATCGCAATAGTAGCACAAGCCCTTCTCTCTTCTCTCCATCATCTCTGCTGCAGTCAACCGTTTGATTGGAATATTGGTTTTATTGTTTCCTGAGCCTGTAATGGCAAGCTTGGGTGGAGCTAGAGGTGTGGGCAATAACCCTGGTTGGGAAGGATTACTTGGACCAGTATAAGCACGGTTGTAGTAAGTCCTCCCTGTACTTTTATCATTGAGTTTGTCTTCAACAATTTTAGCTAAATCAATGGCTTGCTCCAAACTGGCAGGTAAGTGCATGCGTACCTCCTTGCGGATCTCAGATTTCAGACCAGATTCAAAATAACTTTGGAGGCTCACATCGTCAATTCCCATCACCTGATTTGCGAGCTTCTCAAACTGAGATTGGTAATCTGCTACAGTAGTTACTTGTGTCAATCTGCCAAGTTCTCCCCGTAAATCCCTATACCTGGAAGGTCCAAATCGGGCGCGTAAGGCGCCTACAAATTGATCCCATGTTCTCAATCTTCCATTACGATCTATCCAGTGGTACCACTCTTCAGCACTGCCATCCATGTGAAAGGAGGTCAGAGTGAATTTCTCGGGATCTGTGAGATTATGAAACCCATAGAACTGTTGGATTTTATGGATCCAAGGTTCGGGGTTCCCACCAGCAAACCGAGGAATGGTAAGCTTAACTGACTTTAATGCATTATTTCCAAAAAAACTTCCTAACCCTTCGTTCGTCGTTCCTTCCACCTTCGTCTTTTGTTTCTGTCCTTGATCTAATTTCGCCTCCAGCAATGTTAACTTCATGTTCATTTCTTGTAACAGGTGACCGAATGAAGAGAACTGCTCTTCATGCCTTGCCAATCGGTTCAAGCATTCATCCATCACATTTTGTTTTACTGCACTTCGAGTTCCTTCTGCCATGGTAAAAGTCAGAAGTTGCCTCTCAATGAAAGCACCAAATTGATACACTCAACCACAATCAAGGAGAAAATATCTGTATATTAATGAATTCCTACGGCAATTCGAGGTTGCCGGCAACTCCAGAAGAAAATTAGGGAAGAAGATGAGAATTCAATTACAATTTTCAGATACCCCTCTACTGTACTCCTACTAACCTTTATAAAAGAAACAATAATATTTCTATTGGGATGCCCTACTGGCCCACAAACACAAGTAATGACTTTCCTCTCCTTATTTACTATATTCCCTCTCATATACGAATTGGGCCTCATCCTTTATGTCCCACTAGTGCCATCAGATAATCTTTAGTCCACTTTGATCTCATCCTGATTCTAGCTCCTCTGCGTTGACTCTCTGTCTCCTTCTCAATCTTCTTCTCTCTTTGGTCGTTCTCCCTCATCTCCTCTCTGTTGTCATCACCGCCTTCCTCCTCTGGTCTCATATGCTCCATGTTCGTATCACATACCTTACAGTTTCAGACTTTCAATGTTTACTATTTGGTCATTGAGATTTACCATACATTCATATTAATATATATATATATATATATATATATATATATATATATATTTCTTCAGACTTTTACGGTAGTCTAGACTGTTTAGATATGAGATTAATTTTAATGCCACAAATGAGCTGGCTCTGATTAATTATGACTTCAATTTCCTCTTTCCCTTTCAAATAGATTCAAGTTATTGCAATTGCAAATGCGTCGGTCTAATTTCTATTATTGTGATCGGATTATTCGTCTGCATAGTATTTTGGAGTAGTTTTGGTATTAATGGTTAACTCCTTCTTTTTGTTTTAAGGGTAGTTTTGGTATATTTTTAAAAATTAACTCCGTTAACTTTAACTTGGATGGAAAATCAAGTTAGGGGGCAAGTGATAAAAAAAGTTTAAGAAGGGGTGTAAATGACTACATTTTTTGGAGAGAGGGGTAAGTGATTCTGAAGAAACTTACAGGGAGGTTTTTGAAGTTTTTCCAAGAAATTTTAAGTAGGGGGTAAATGATTAAAAATTTCGGAAAGGGGGTTAAGTGATTTTAAGGAAACTAGTAGGGTTTTTTTTTTAAGTTTTCCCAAAACAAAAGTATACGTAAAAGAAAAGAAAGCGTCCTACAATGGTTAAAATTATTTTTTTAACTATGTACTTCCGAAAATATATAGTTAAACAATGGTTGCAGGAATGAACAGTATCATTTCTACAACGTGATTCTTATATTTCCATTAAACAAATCTCATTCTTGACTTGAATTATCAAGCTTGGATTTTACAATATTTTCCACTTTTCTTAACAAGCACAACAGAAAAAGTTCTCTAACCTTGTTTGGATGGATAAAATTAGCCGCAGCAGCGTTTTCAAAATTGCCTTGCAACAATTGATAAATCTATAAAATTGTAGGCATGTTAAAGACTGAATACTACTTTATATTGATATAGTTTTCAACGGACCCAACATTAAATCCTTTTTAGTATAAATAGTGATTTTATAATTTAAGCAAACACATCATAAAATATAAGAAAATCCAGAAACTAATCTCAAGAGATCATTTAAAATATTCTAAATAATATTGAGAAATAATCAAAATATATATTATTCGATGGAAAGAATTCTCACTCTCAAATCTTTTATTTATTATAATTATCATATTTATTCATGAAATCATTGAAGAAAATGTAGCCATAAAGTCCAACTATGGAGGATTTTTTAGTGAGCAATATTGTCAAGGATGTTATTTTACTATGACTAATATTCCTTATATTGTATAGAAGTAAGTTTGTACAAATAATAATAAAATTTTAAATCTATCAAGAAAATCTCAACACATAGGCGAGTTGGTAAGGCAGGGCGGACTAACTCGTTTGTAGACGGGTTAATGCTGAGACGGATTGCCCATTTTGCGATCTTGTATCCTTAATTCTTTCTCTAAAGTTGGAGCGGTAAAACAAGATGTGAACTAGAAAAATCAAATTGCTTATTGCCTAATATTTTAATCTAAAAAAATGGAGTTGATGATAAATCCAAATTTATCCTTCTCTTGCAATACATTTTTCATGACTTGTTTAAATTATCCGATGAATAAACAAAAAATGGGAATGTAAATATATGATTTATAGGTTTTATTTTTTTATCCCAACATTACTATTCTTAGCTATGGTATCAAAATCACTTGATACGAGGGCTTATATCATACCGGCTATAGGATACATTAGTTGAAGCTAGAATAGTTTTGTCATAAAGTTTGATATGTTTAACATAGGAACTAAGATTCGTTCGTCTTTTTACAGAGAAAAAAATTAATTTTTATATACTAAATTACATTTTATTCTTGAGATTCAATTTAAAAGTATTTTTTATAAAAGATGTAACAACCTTTGTATGCATCCAAGAATTTTACTATTAATCGCATTCGAGTCTTTAATTAGAGAATACAAAGCATCTACAGTTCAAATATAAAATATACAGTGCAGATCGCTTACAATCGGAAGCCTTAGGCATACGCAAATCTTACCTTTCTAGCATTTTTCCCTTTTAATATAATCCCTAAAGTTCTGTTCAGTATCATAAAAAAATAAGCAGACTAACAAGTGAGAAAAGTATCATTTGAGTACCTAGGGTTATAGTTATAACTCTCTGCTGTTAGAAAATAACAATAGACAGGGCCATGTACTCTTGTCTGTCGTAAGAACTCGTGTGTGCTCCGATTGGTTTGAAAATTAATAGGCAGTAACTAGAGGAACAAAGCTTTCGGGAAGCTTTGGAATCACTCAAATCGGAGGTCTGTGGAGCAACTTATGAATTTCTAAAGTAGGCTTTCTATGACCAAAAACGTGAGTGAAATCACTGAAATTCCTCCTAACTTAAATGGTGAACGGTTAATCATAGGTGACTCTAAAAATTGAAAGATTTTAATACATGCTAGGTAAAGATCTTATCGTTAAATGCAACAAGTTTCGTAAGAGAAAGACGTCCATGGAATTTACAGTGTCCATTATACTACAGCTGTCTAGATTTATTAAGTTCTGTTAACAGCAATCCAACCATTCTGAATTACCTTCCATTAATCATTAAACTGTATCAATTCCTACATTCAATGACCTTGAAATTTTTACCAAGTAAACTACACATCCATATCTTTAAAATGGCGTATATTTTACAATTTTTGAACACTTAGAACTCTAGATATGAATTTCTTAAAAACGGATAAAGAATCTGGAATATTGATAGCCATGGGACTGCTTTTATACATACACAATTAAATTTCATTCAGCTACATTACCAAAGTTCCTACCTGATTTCTCACAAGCATCATCTTTACACAACATATACATACATATCAGATTGGCTACCAGATCTACTAAAATTACTGTACTCAAAATAAAGCTACTTAGCAATTTAACAAAATATGCATGTTCATTTCTCTAGTTATAGATCAATCAACAGAACAGTCCTCATGCCAGCATGCTTAACTCATATAAACCATCAAAATAGCAGCCCAATAAAGGGTGAGATAAACTCAATAAGTGACAACATTCCTTTTCTTACATTAAAGTCCAGCATGACAACAAGGCATAAAACACATCAGCATATACACATAAACAAGAGCCAACTTGTCACATACACATAAAACCATGGGGAATCAATCCCAACCCATATCTCTAATCACGGGGAATCACTTAACCCATACCTTCAATCACGGGGAATTAATCTCAACCCATATCTTTAATCACGGGGAATCACTCAACCCGTATAAATCATTCCTGTAACAATATATACACATGGCATTTTACACACAAGGTCATGCAAGTCATTCAATGCAATCAAAGGAAGCTACACACTTACATTGAAGGCCGGAATTCAAATTAGTAATTTACTTCTCCTTTGTTAATTCCTTGAGGTCACCAACTCCACTAAGTAGGCTTCTTCCATATGGACAAATTCAGCTATCCACCCTTAATGCTAGACTTCGACTCCCTTCTTGTGTTGTTCCACGAGGTGTGATGTGAGAAGGCTTAGGTAAGGCTTTGGTTGAAGAATTTCAATCATGCAAAAGGATGTTTTGGCTTTAGAGTCTACAAGAAGAACGAAAAACAAACGAGAAGGTGGAGAGTGTCTAGGATTGGTCTTCTTGATGGGTTGGTAGTGTTTAGGCAGAGTGAAAGTTTGAGAAGGTTGAAGCTTCTTTGGTTTTACCTAAGAGGTTTCCTTTCGAGAGTTGATTATCTTCAAGTCCTAGACCTTTTTATGATTCAACTCTCTCCTATTCCTTAGTTTCTGTATGATATATATCAGATTGCACATTAGCGCTATAGCCTCCTTATTCCTAATCTTTTCAGCAATTTCGGAAAGAAGACAAGTGGAGAAGTTTGCTGGATCAATTTGGTACATGCAGAATTTGGGTCATGCAGGAGTTCTTGGGTGTGAGAAAAGGAAAAGTTTTTGTACTAGAGATAGAATGATGAAGAAGGTTAGTGTTGGCTGTTATAGGAGTATGATAATTAACGAGAAGTGAAGGATTACCACGAGGCTTAGAGGGTAGGAGACTTAGTGGGTGAAATATAATTCTGCCACCCCCTCATTCGTATGCATCAACTTGATTTGCATCAAGTGGTCAAAATAGATAGAATAAACAGTTATACACACTCTTCTAAAATCTGAAAATAGAGTTTTCTTATTTAACAATTTACCCTAAACTTTGACATTTGAGAGTTTTGCCTGTTATTTTTGGTATTTTGTTTTATGCCACAACACACTATTTTTGTATATTAGAAGAAATACTTATTAGTTGTAAATAATTGTTGAAAAGGAACCAAAATAATTAACAACAGCTTCAATGCAATATTTAACAAAAACGCAAAAATGACGCTTTTGGACTTAAAATTCTGACAAGATGGCTTACCAAAAAAAAAAAAAAAATTCGGACAAGATGAAGGAGTGACACGGCCAGAAAGATTATATGGTAGTGATTGAATAATATTGCGATCACTTGCGCATTTGTGGTCAAGTGCACAAAAGTAGGTCCACCACTGGTCAGGTACCCCGTCAAAGCTAGTAAAAAAGAAACTGACAATGTGCAACACCAATAGTATGTGCACCCAAAAGAATTACCATTTCCTCTCTTGTTATGTCTTTTCTAGCAAAAAAAAAAGTTGAATTGTAAAGTGAGGAAAAATAATAAAGATTGCCAGTTATAATAAGCTAATATGACCACAAGTGCGAATTATGCATTAAAGTGACAAAAAAAATATGAATTGTCAGTTAAAGGGACAACATAAGCCAATAACTGGCATAAGCCGATATGCGTTAAAGTGGCAAAAAAAAAAAATTATGTCGGACAGTTGCAACTAAGTAGGTCCGCCAATGACTATATTACTATAACAATAACTGAATAATTATACAAATATAGTGATAAATACAAGGGTCCTTATTCCTATAATTTCATGATTCGGTTATTCTTATATAATCATCCTAGTCGCTATTTATATAGTTTGCAACAGTAACCTTTTTCTGACCCAAATCATGTAGTATCACATTCTTTCAATGACTACAAATGCAATGATAAATGGATGGGGAAATGACATCCTGCATGCATTTCAGAAGTGTCTCTAAAAGTTTACACGAAGCCAAAAACAAAATAAGGAGGTGTGCCTGGAGAAACTCAGATTCCTTGAGCAACATCCAGAAGATTTAGAACATATCCATATGATCTTAACTGAATTGTCAATGCCCACAATGCCCTGTATATATTCTCTGTCTCAGGATGTCTCTCATCCAAGGAATAGAATTCCACCACACTATCATTGACCTCAATAACGCTACATCCTGGCAATTTCCTGAACCCAGTATCTCTCATTGCAATCTTCAATCTGGCAACATCTTGCCATCGTCCTAGATCCTTATATATGTTTGAAAGCATGACAAAGTTTGCAGGGTTTTTTGGTTCAAGTTCAATGAGCCGCTGAAGAGCCAGTTCTGCTATTTCAACATTCTTGTATATCCTACATGCCCCAAGTAGGGCAGCCCAGATAACTGCATCTGGTTTCATTGGCATCTTTCTCACATAATTTACAGCCTCCTCTAAGAGACCAGCTCTTCCTAGTAAATCAACCATACATCCATAATGCTCAATTTGAGGCACAATTGAATAATGATCAACCATTGATTGGAAATATGAAAAGCCATCCCTGACTAATCCCATGTGTGTACAAGCAGACAAAATCCCAACAAAAGTAACCCCATCCGGTTTTTCTCCTGCATTCTTCATCTGATCAAATAAACTCAAGGCATCAGCTGCATGCCCATGCATGGCAAGGCCATTAATCATGGTATTCCAAGTAATTATATCTTTTCTATCTAGGCAATTGAACACACCAAATGCATTTTCTATAATCCCACATTTTGCATACATGTCAATCAAAGCATTTCCAACAAACAGGTTTCCCTTATACCCAATATTATCTGCATATACATGCACCCACTTACCCATATCAAGGGCCCCCAATCTTGAACTTGCAGACAGCACCGTCACAAGTGTGAAATCATTAGGAAGAAAATCACCTTCGACCAACATTCGTTTAAAAGACTCTAAAGCATCAGAAAAAAGGCCATTACGAACGTAGCCTCCAATAAATGCATTCCAAGAATAGACATTCCTTTCAGGCATTTCTCCAAACATCTTCTCTAGCGATTCAACATCCCCATTTCTTGCATAACCATTCAACATGGTGTTCCACGACATCACATCCCGGTTCGGCATCTTATCAAAAAGTTCTCTTGCAGCCACCATATCACCCAATTCAATATAACCCGAAATCACAGTGTTCCACAGGACAACATCACGCTCAGGCGCCAGATCAAAAAGGCACCGCGCAGAAACCATGTCACCGCACGAAATATATGCACCAATGATAGCAGTCCAAGCAACCACGTTCCTCTCATACATTTCCCCGAACACCTTATAAGCATTCCCAGTGGATCCCCATGTTGAATACATCTCAATCAACGCAGTTCCCGCAAACTGGTTTGACTTAAAACCGCATTTCACAACCAAACAATGAACTTCTTCTCCTTCTCTCACAGCATTCATCTTCCCACAAGACTTCACAACCATAGGCAAGGTGAAGCAATTTGGCAACGCCCCATGGCGATTCATTCGGCCAAACAAAACGACAACTTCCCAGTAACACTTAACTCGGGAATACCCTCTGAACATGACATTCCATATGGCAGTGTTTGGTTCAGCCATTTTATCAAACAGCTTACGTGCATGACCCATTCTATTGAGCTGCGCACAAGCCGTGATGAAACTAGGTGCGACGTAATCGTTGTGCTCGAGTCCATGAATCACTACTTGTCCTTGGATTTGGTGAAGGTGTTTACAATTTCTACATGATCGTAACAGGGAAATGAACTTGTCTTCCACAACTATGTGCGGTGGCTTCGGGACTAGGTTCAACAGAACCTTCACTATTTTCGTTTGAAGAGGCTCCACCTTATTGTGCTGCTTCCACTGGTGGCCGTTGATAATGTATCAAAAAACAGATCAATGGCATGTAGAGCATTACCTGGAACCTTTTCAAGAGGTAATGGCCAAAAATAGTTTTTTAGAGCAAGTTCATTTGCAGGCAACGCGGGATCCAATCAAACACATGAATATCATATCATACGACAGGTATTAGTATTACCACCTTCCATTTAAATTTTCTTCTCGTCGCAGCAGAAAGTTTGATTAACTTCAAAGCAAACACCGTAGTGAAAATCCATCCTTTTGAAAGACAGAATTTGACTTTGGGTGCTGAAGGAACAAAATATCTTACTCTAACGAACACAAAAAAAAACCCTGTAGCCTCTACACAGGAGGCGGCGCTCTGGAATCGGAATTTTGTTTTAAGGGAAATGTTTTTGTTATGTTGTTGGATATATATATTTTATGTTAGTGAAACAAAATTATAACAGTTAAGTAATTGGAGAGAAAAAAAATAGAGATGGAACTCACCTTTGTTATGTATAGGTAGGAATTTGGTTATCTCTTGTTGTTGAAGGAGACAAATATAATCCTTTTTTTTAATGCTACTGAAGCACCTGGCAACCATGCACGGACACGATACGAATACGTTAATTTTAAAAAATATAAAATTTTGACACGTCGATACACGTTTTGATATTAAATAATATTTTTAATATATATAATATAATTTATATTTAATACATATAATAATTAATAATAATTCATATACTAATCAAATATTCAAATTTCATAACATAATTATTAAAAAAAAAATAGAACATCTCAAGAAAAATTGAAAAATTTCAATTAACCGACTTTTTTCTAATAATATAATATAATATTCTAATTCTACCACTTTCTACTAACTTTCATCTTAGCAACCGACATGCTTTTCTTTCAACTTGTCTTTCTTTTTCATTAAATTATTTGTTTAATCTTTTTCTTCTTTTGACCAATTCAACTTCCATTTCTTTCAAGAACTCTATGATATGGCGGTCTGGTTGCTTCTTTCATTTTTCATTGGTGTGTAACCCATACATCTCATAGCTTTCGGAATTCTCTAGTTCTTGATTCTTCTAGGATGACGGTGGATGATTTCTAACATCTCTCTCTTCAACTTTCCAAAACTCAGAGCTTCAATAAATCTTGTGTTAACGGTTTACCTCCAAACTAACACTAACATCACCACCACCTTTTCCTCTTCCATTTCCCTTTCATTTTCTCTCCATCTTCAACATGAAGAAGCAGAAGTGCGTTGAAACGCAGCGTTCGAACTCGAACCCGACGACAAAGAGAAGGACCAGCCTCCAGCGTTACTGAACGAGAGAGAGCATAGGGTTCTAGAGTTTTTAATTTTTATTAAATATTTTTTTAATTGTAATTTTATTTCTTTTTTACAAAAAAATATCAAACGCGTGTCGGATTCGATAAAATACGCGTGTCCCACTAGTCAACGTGTCCCAAAAAATTAACTGCGTGTCGAACGCGTGTCGGTGTCCGACACGTGTTCTGACACGTGTCCGACACGCAAATTTCTCTAAAAATCACGTGTCCGTATTTCAGAGTCTAGCGGAACTAGATACTCTTTTTTGCTGAAAAGTAAAAGTTCAAAAAAAAAAAATTATTCATATTTTTTTTATTTAAAAAAAAAAATTTACTCTCAACATAGATGTACCTATAGTTGTTACACCCAAAGTTTTATTTATTTATTTTTTTATAGCCAAGTTTTATTCTTAAATTGTGAATAGATCATTTTATTTTGGAAAAATAAACTGGTTTTTAAAATAAAATTTCTTAGAGGTATTATATTTTTTTAAATAATCTATTTTTAAACATGCACAATTATGGAAACATCACCACCAATTTAAAATAATCATGTTACGTTTATATTGTCTCCCGATTTACTTGTTCGAAAACCAGGCACAAGTTGCAGCAACCATTCCAGTCCTTGTTAGGTCCTACAATATCTTTTCATAAAACAAAAGGTTATTATGTGTGTTCCATAAAAAGTTTAGAGTCATATTAACTAGGATTTTAAAAGATTTTTTTTTAGATAAATTTTTTTATAGATTTTAAAAGATTATTTAAAATTGAAGAGATTTCAAATATTTTTTTACAATCAAGATTTTATATGATTGAATTTTAAAAGATTTTAATAGAATTTATAAGATTTTAAAAAATCATATAAATTTTTAACAAACATTCAAAATTACAAGAGTCAATAAAAAATAACAAAAAAATGCAATGAAATTAATAAAAAATAAAAAATAAAATAATTTTCTCATTCAGTAAAACATAATATAATTTTTAACAAGCATTCAAAATTACTAAGCAACAACTCTCTACATATCTAAATCTATACTAGTTCTCCATGCATTAGCATTTTCTCGTTCCTGCATTTGGGTTTGACCAATGAGTTGAAAATTATCTTCTTTATTTGATATCAGAGCTACGCATATATGATTATAAGACCCAATTTTTGTTTACAAAAAAAAAAATAGACCTAATTTTTTTTATTTATTAAAATAGGGCAAAGTTATATTTACAAACTTTTTGTTTACAAACTCTTACAAACTACAGTATGTACTCTCGGAAATACACTAGGCTACACTATGTACTTTCGGGAGTACATAATGTAATTTGTAAAAATTTGTAAAATTATTTTGTAATCCTTCCAAATTAAAATAATCCTAAATTTACATATAGAACCTAAAGTTCATGATAAAATTTTGTTTGAAATTTTTTGCAATTGATTTTGGAAACCTTGGGATTTTTGTTATACGTGATGAGAGTTTTCTAACCATATATCAAATGCATGTTTTCATTAAGTATTCTAAGAAAATTTCGAATCTGAATTTCTGGGTTTTATTACACTAAAAGGTTAGAAAATTTCTCAAATTATTTTCAATCAATACATTAAAATCTTAAATTGCTATGGGTCTTTCAAAAAACAAGATTTTAATTATCTATTGACACAAAAATTGTTTGAAATTATTTCCTATAGCAAAGGAATTTCGTTCATAAATGTATTATAACAAAATATAAGGTTTATGAAAGTTTAATTCTTTCTTTAAATTAATATTGTTTCATTGATGTAAAATGAAAATTAGTTTGAAAGTTTTAGTGTTCCTGGTGTTTTTTCGTTGTTTTATGTTGTTTTTAATTCAAAAATCACATATTTTTGTGTCATGAAAAATTGCGACCCATGGTTTGAAAAATCATTTTTTAATCCTGCAAAAGCTCCCAAAAATCGCTCAAAAATTTGCTGTTTTGAGATGAATTATATTAGAATGTTGTTAGTTTGTTGTTTCTGTGTTGTTTTGTAATGAAAATCGTTAAAAAATTTGCTATTTTTGAGCTTTAACGAAACTCCCATGGTGGAACCCAGTTTGAGTGGGTCAACCCGCCAAAGGAAGAAGAAGACACTGCAATAGAGAAATTTCAAGAGGGGTTAGTTAGGGTGAGATTGTGAGAGAAACATCTATTTATATTTTTCACTAAAAAATCTTATGAAATCCACACCAATAGAAAATTCATTAAAATTGTAAGATTTTTGAATACCACAAGATTATTTTTCCTTTGTTTAAAATTTTGATTGAATACCAATGGATTTGGACAGACTCTAAAATAATCTTTTAAAATCCTAATCAAGTATCACGTGACTTTTTTTCAATCCTTTAAAATCCTAATTGAATACCAATGGATTTTTTTGTCCAAAAATTATAGATTAAAATTCTTTGAAATCTCAATCCCATACACTCACTCAGTCTCTTTTTACCAAAAAAGTAAAAATAAATTCCTTCTCTCTTTTAAGTCTCTATAATATCTTTGGAAGGAGCAAATATGTAGTGGTCCAAGACTATTGGTCCCTCATAGGAGGTTTGTTGTAGTGGGCCGGGTATATGTGAGCCCGTTTCAAAAATAGCAAATGATAGGGAGTGAGAGAGAATTTTTAAAGAAGTGAAGGATTGAAAGGGAATAAAAAAAATTTAAAAATAGAAGGACCACAAAAAAAAGTGATATCAGGTCACTTTAAAAAATTCCCCCTCACATAGAGAAAGGGGAGAAGAGAGGAGAGAGAGAAAGAAGGAGAGGGACTACTGAATTTATTTCCCTTTGTAAGAGAGTAACTTGCTACAAGTTCTCTAAGAAGCTTAATCTCCACTAACATGTTAAACATGAAAGAATATGTCCATCTTCCTAGTTTGATCATTATGCTCTTCGTGCTACTAACTAGCCATGAACACAGAATGTAGAGTAGTACTGAGCCTTACTCAAGGTGCAAAGGTGGCATGAATAGCATAAACAAACTAGATCTAGATTTTGCCAACTAATGCAAGATGAAGTTGCTTTCAGAGTTAGGATCTTAGCAATGGTGCTTTAGCTATGGCTGAAGGTGAACTAGAAGGTCTCTTGTTGAATTCTCTTCTTAATTTTTCCATTTCCCTTTTTTTCTCTGTGCCTCTGCCTTTCTTCATTTATAGACGACATTGCTTCCATATCAAAGACGGACACAGACGGGCTAGGGTGGACCGCTGCCCCCTTAAAATTTGAAAGAAAAAAATAGGAAGTTCACCGCTGCTTTTCTTGCTTACCATCCCCTCACTGCATCCCAATACCTTCCCAACTTGTTCACTATCTCAAAGATCACTCTATCTTCGCGGCAGGAGTGTGTAAAATAATCAAAAAACTGAACCGAACCATGAATAGAACTGAACCGCCCTTAAAATAATCGATTTTTAAAAATCAGTTCATGAACCAAACTGGTTTTTAAAGAACCAGTTCATGAACCGAACCGATTTTTAGAACCAGTTTAAGAACCGAACCATTTTGAACCGATCCGTTTTCAAACCGAACCAATTTGATTTTTATAACTTGATTTTTTAAATTTTTAATTTTTTTCTTTATAAAAGAGGGTCGACCCGAACCGGTTTCGAACCGAACCGAACAGTTTTCAACCGAACCGAATTATTTTCGAACCGAATCAGTTTTGAACCGAACCGGACCATTTAAACCAATTCGGTTTGATTTTTCAAAAAATTCAGTTCGATTCGACCCATGAAGATCCCATGCTCCCAGGTATCAAAATATTATCGTAAACTCCTGTCCTACTATACAACCATGGGTCTGTTTGAAAACAAGGGACATGTCGCATTATTCACATTATGGCTGACGGCATGTTTGTTCTGTGCCAATGTTTATGGTGTTTTTGGTCCTTAGATTTTGCTATTATTGAAAGAGCATGATAAATTCCTTGGTTTCAGCGGGAAAATAATTTATTTCCACATTGCTTGGAGGCTTCAATTATTCATCACCTGAGCTGCATGGTGGTAGAATCATCCAATCTCCTTTATCAAAATAGGTGAGAAACTAATGATACTGTTTATCTACAGGCTAATACGAGGGCTCAGCTCTTATGCTAGACAGTGGAATGCAAGTACCATGTTGATTATTTATTGTCTGCTTTAATAGTTTAATTTCAAAGCAATGTTTTTCTCATGTTATATGAAATAGAATTGTCTTACGTAGAAATATAATTAAGTGGGTCTCACAATTAAAAAGAAAAAAAAAAATGCTTGCTCAGATTTCGATGTATGTGTAACATGAGATAAGATTCCTTATGTAACATGAAAAAAACATTTCTCATAATTTCATTATGCTGCCATGAGTCTTTTTGCGTTGCCCTTTGTGTTATGTCTGGGAATGTTAGAAATACAAAACCCAATTTACCAACTCCACCTTTGGAAGACAATGTAATTGGTGCACCAGCTCCACCAATGAAAACATGTTATGATAATGTGTTAGGCAGACAAGTGAGAGAATGAGATTGAGATGAGCATAATCTGTCATCACTATTACAACTTGGAGCTTGTTTACTATGCTGTGGGAGCAACTGCTCCCTCTCTAAATGTAAGAGGCAAAAAAGATTAGAGGAAATTTGAAAAAAAGAACGGGGTATAAATGAGAATTAATAATTAATAAATAAGTGTGATCTATAAATTATAATTATTAGATTCGCGAAATCAATTATTAAGATTTGATGTCAAATGATTCTGTCCTTATATATATATATATATATATATATATATATATAAAGAAAATAAAAATAAAAATAAAACGGTTGAAACTTTTAAAAAACAATGTAAAACATAAGTTTTGTTGAAAAAAATAAAACGAATAAGATGACGGGTCTTATTATTTTTGCTTCGTTATAACTAATACTATTATAAGATTTAACGCGAAAAATTGAAAAAAATAAAAAAAAAATGTTTAAACGAATTCCATATATTTTATGGAAAATATTATTCTCCTTTCACATCAGACAACTTCTCTCATTTTCTCTCACTTCGATTTTTGTATCCCATCTTTTTTTCTTCTTCTTATAATGGTGGAATCCACCTATTTTCTCTTTACAACATAAGATAATTATCTTATGTAAAAGGAGATTAATAAAACCTATATTTTATTCCTGGTCTTATCCACGGCCTTATTCATTTTGCTTATTTTGTCGGTTTCTCTATAACTTTTGTCTTCTAGATTATTTACAATATGTTACAATCTTGGTTTTATCAAACATAGCATAATGATTCACGATTAATCGGATAAGAAGCTTTTTAAAAAAGAATTAGAGCATCGCAATATCCTTGCATATAACCCCCCTTTTTTTAGGTAGAGTACTTATAACCGGTTTAGTTAATATGTCACCAATTTTATTTTATTTTATTAGCAATTACTTACGTAATTCCGAACCAAAAATGGTAATTGAATAAAACTTCTTTTTTTTAAATGAATTCAAACACCTTTACAAGTATATTTAAATATACTGCACCACTAGAGATAGCCTAGTGGTGTTGGGTGTGTTTAGGGTGTATTAAGTGTGCGGTTCGATTCCTAGCTTGTAATGTCCAAAAAAAAAAAATATACTAGGAATTTCCACCAAAAACAAAAAGTATATAGTACGAATAACATTCTACATACAATACCACTAACTACTTTCGAGCTAATATGCCACAACTAAACTACTTTCGAGCTAATATGCCACAACTAAACTACTTTTGAGTTAATATGCCCACTAGTTTGACTTAATTATTTGATATAGAATATTTTCAAAAATAAAAATGTAATTAATGGAATACAAGTAACAATATACAACAGAGAAAAAAGATGTAAAATATAACAATAAAATCCTTTGATAAGATGTTCAGTGATATCCATTTCATGCAAATATGCATTATCAGAACCCAACGAACCATGATAATACTACACTAACAAGGGAAACAACTATGAACTAAGTAGTCTGCGCCCACATATAAAATGCAGCCCATAATAATCTGCTTTTTGTGTGAAATTGGATTGAAAGCAACACTAACAAATGACGTCAAAGAAATGTCTCTGCAATGCACACCAACTTAAAGAACGTAGCTTCAATCATTTACTGTGATAGCCACGTCAAAACTACCAACAAAGGAAGCATTAAAAGCAGGCCATAGCACACAAAAGCATCAATGCTTTCAAAAGTATTCACGTTGCTGAGAACAGTATTCCATAGTTGTCCAAAACTATCGTGTAGATATTCCTGCACAGTAAATCCAGTCTTACATGAGTTACAGCTTTACATGATAATAGTGCAAAACTAAAACTAATGGGGCATATATTAAATTCACCTCTGAACTTAAATTATTAAGTTGATCCTCGTCATCAGAGTTTGTGTCACTGTCGGAGATTGATTGATCCAAAGGCATAATGGATTTAGCTCCCCCAAAAGTTTTATTTGCCTGGGATCTGTAGGCTGAATCAGTGTGTATTGTTTCCATTACAGAGCCAAAGAAGTTTGTCACAGGTACCTAGAAAGAAGTGACACACTTCAATCAAACAAAGCATCCAAGAGAGTAGATATTATATCAATCATGATAATTATTGATAAATCATTTCAGGTAAAAAAAGTATTCAAAATGAGACTAATCCAATTAAACAAATAAAAAATTTGAGCAAAAAAGCAACATCTAAATAAGTTAAAAAAATAAAAAATAAAAAATAAAAAATAAAAAATAAAAAAAATCAAATCAAATCAAATTTCAGATCTTTATATATAAAAACTAATTCAATCCAAACCAAATATTACTTGTTCTCACTTAAGAACTTTCTTATTATATTCCATGCCAAACTTAATTACAAGACTTAATTTTGTATATATAATTTGTAAGATTGATAATTAATTTTGATTTGCATTTAAAATTTAGATTGGTATTTTAGTGTATTTTGATAAATTGGTTTGAATTTATATTTGTTAAATTTCAGTAAAGATATTAAGTTTCACCTACCCCAAAAAAAGTAATTCAGTTTTGTAATTGATGTATTTTGACAAATTTGAAATTTTACATTTCAATGAATTTGAATATTACAAAAATTTGAAAAACAAAGCCAATTCAAACAGATTTAAATTGGTTTGAATTAGATTTATATTTTGAATCAAATTGATAAGATGTTATTATTAAAAAAATTGATTGAATTGTATTGATCAACTTTTTTTTCCTCAAAACCGATCTAATCCAATCCATAAATATCCCTAATTACATGTAGCGAAGCTTGTAAGCACTGAGCTTAAATCACCCGTCCACAACTCGGCACGAAGAAATATACAGATATTGCCAAAAATTTTGAAACGACAGTAAAGCATATTAAATACAGTAGCAGAAACATATTAAAACAACATATCCGTCCCTATATAACATTGATGGGTCCGAAAGTGGTGAGTAGGTTAGCTTGTTTGTTAGGGAAATCTTCTAGAATATTCTTAGAGAAGATAATAAAAGGAGAGGGAATGTGTGGAGCGGGGTAGGCATGGATTAAGCGAATATTTGGGGGAATTGGGAATCTCTCGGAACCTAGGTGTGTTGGTTCTAAGGGTGAGCTTTTGAGTTTACTTTTCTGCAACTAGTGTTTGTAAGGAGCTTGTCTCCATTACTGTCTTCTTCAATTTCAGATTAATAATATTAGGTTTCATCAATTTGATATCAAAGCACTCCCGATCAAGGGGTGCTTCTGGTCCAAACCTTTGAGAAAATGAAAGCCACGAGAGGAATCAGCAATTCAGAGCTCAAGGAAATGTTGATGAAAAAGGTGAAAATCATGAATGAAGCATTAGAGAAGATGATGCAGAGCGTTAAAAAAAATGGAAGAAAAAGAAGGAAAGAAAGAAAAAACATCAGCTGCCGATGAGGAAAAAGGAGAAGATGATGTAGAAAAAGAAGAAGAGGAGGTTGTAGGAGCAGAAGAACGAGCTTGTAGGAGCCGAGGACCGAACCCTAACTGTGTTGATGGAGGGAAGGTGAGGTGGGAACCCAAGTGACAATAGGAGGGTCAAAGTCAACGGCGAAAGGTGGAAGAAGTGACGGCTCACATTTTAGGGGATTGACATTGGAAGAAGACGAGGTAGAAGGGGAAGAAAAAGATGAAGCAGAAGGAGAAGCAAAAATCAAAGAAGAGGAAAAGGATAAAGAAGAGGGTACAGTTGCATAATACAGGGAATACTGTGAGCTACTGTCGGCGCTACTAGCACCTTTTCTCAATGGCTTGAAGGAAGAAATTGGAGATGAGGTCGGTTTGCATGCGTTGACAGATTTGGAACAAATGATGATGATGGCGCAACGAATTGAGGAGAGGGACGAAGTGTTGGAGAAGATAACTCAGACGCTGGGTCGAGAAAGTGGATCTCATAATTCTGGGCCTGGATTGAACCATCAAACACGGGTTGCACCTATGACCCATACTAACTACCAGGGAAGGGAAATACATGGGGGTGCTGAATAAGATTGCGATTTGAGCTTAATGATATTACATGTGGGTCCAATTCAAGAAGGAAAAACAGAGGAGTTAGGCCTCACTTATGGCCCAATGAACTAAACCCTACACAAAAGCAGGTTTTGACTAAAGAAGGTGAGGGACAAGGGTCAATGCAAGGAACTTTTGTAGGTAACGCTGCAGACAGTGATGGGCGTGGCACGCGCTTCAGGCGGTTGTCGTCGGAGATGGTGGATCACCAGCGATAGAATCTCTGTTTTAGGTGCAATGCACATTTTTCTGTGAACCAAATATGCAGGAATCCACAGTTTCTGATGATGTAACTGGGGGCAGGAAGCAAAGTCGAAGATTTGGGGGAAGATCTTTCACGCGTCAGTGGGGAGGATATGGCTATGCGGTTGAGTGTGCACACCATCATAGAGGTAGCATGTGAAATATGAGGTGTGAACATGTCAAAATTTGCTGCAATGGAGCAGACCCGTATGCTTGCAAAAACATTGGCCCAAAATGGTGTCCCTAAATTTCAGAACTCAGTTTCTTCAATTTGTATCAAAAATGAGCCGTGGTGAGTTGATTATTGATGACAATCAAGTTAAAGAGACTACATTATCTGCACCTGGTGATTGGACAGCAGAACACCAGCAGCAATAAAATCATGGACCTGATCATGGGTGAATGAGTTTACAACTGAAGGACAGGAGTATATATTGGTTGATGATCAGTGGGTTAATCAATTCTCAAAGTTTTGAATGGGACCCGGGTGGAAGTTCTTTCACATCACCTATCATCTCTCTTCACCTTGAGGATAAGGTTAGTTTTGAAGGGGGAGTATTGATGGATCTAAAAGTGATGAGTAGGTTAGTTACTTTGTTAGGGAAATCTTCTAGAATATTCTTAGAGGAGAGAATAAAAGGAGAGGGAATGTGTGGAGTGGGATAGGCATGAATTAAGTGAATATTTGGGGGAATTGGGAATCTCTCAGAACCTAGGTGTGTTGGTTCTAAGGGTGAGCTTTTGGGTTTATTTTTCTACAATTAGTGTTTGTAAGTAGCTTGTCTCCATTACTGTCTTCTTCAATTTCAGATTAATAAGGTTTCACCAAACATGCAAGCAGCTCATCTTTGTTAAAGGGTCACAAACCAGTAAACAACCTAACATAAATGGGTATAGATTTTTGCTTGTTTACTACTCCATAGAGGTAGTCAGGTAGTTTAACAAAATGATCTATACAATAAATTTGATATTTGAATGGAGGTGAATAATAAAAAACATTGTACAAATAGATAAGCTAGAAATTTGGAGCTTGATTTATGAAAGGCATCACTAAATTTCATGACAGGAATCCAGTTTACACCATATAATGTCAGAAAAGTGTCAGATAGCAGCAAAGTGTGCAAAGCAACTGATCTAATTATTTACCAAAACCCCCAACTGATAATAAAGAAAACTAGAGTCCTCACCACATAACGATCAAATTAATTTTATAAAACAGAGCAAGAGATTCAAAGTATGTCCATAACTTTATTACCTCCTCTAAATGGCGTTGGTATAGGTCCATTCTGTAATATGCAGTTGACATCAACAACTTTGGATTATATGAATTGAAAAGACTGCAAAGAAAACACAAAAATCCCAGAGTAAACAATCTAGCCTTCAAAAGAATATAATGCTCCATTGCTTGACATGCTCCAAACAAAATTTCAATGTTGGGCACTTCAGCTGCTCGACTACCAACGTTCTTAACAAATAAGAGGGGTAATTTTTTTTTTCTTTGTGCATTTACAAATGATAGAACATATGAAAGCTGTTTTACCAAAAATGGGTCAATTGAGTTTTTAAATTTTAATCAGTCTAAATCATTGGATTTTGAAGAGAACTGTTGCAACCCAAGATTAAGAAACAGTGAGAAGAGAGTCGAGGCAATTTTGGTGTAAACACACATACTATATAGATCTACACTTGATAGCGAGAAAAAAATATATATTAATCTGAAAAGCTTACAAAACAATTTTCGCGTACCTGCTCAATGAGGCATTGTCATACATATTCAGCCTCTCAAAGAAGGCAAGGGTGTAGAATGTAAAACGGTCAACAACTGAAACACCAACCTGTATTATATTTTAAAGAACAAGAACAGAAGACGATTTTAGTTGTGCAGAACCTGAACCTAAACATGAAGAAAACCAATGGATAAACTGTAGCAAATTATGTCAAATAATTGTGTGAAGGATGCACAAAATGGTTAACACTATTAAATTCATTCATACATCTGAATCCAAGTGATGTGAATATGAATTCTCTCCTTTCATGCTACTTCCAATTGCCAAAACACCTGGTGAATGAAGCTGCCAAGCTCAGAAAAAGGAGAACCAAGTCAACAACAAAACTCAGGGAAGAATAATTAGCTAGACCCAAATAAAAAAAATAAAAAAAACTTATTATCACATAATAAGAAATTATAAATTTTAGGACACTAATGAAACAAACTGACTTGCAACGACCTATACATGTTAATAATACATACACTCTAAATGCTTTATCAATTTAATAAAGGCAGATTGCAAAACTAGATTAGGAGAAGAAAAGAAACAAAAAACAGAAGCACACTGGGTGAAGTCTAATTCTTTGCATTTCATAATATGAAGTTTAAGATAAGGAAAATATGCTATACAATTAGTCCTGCAGGTATATATGTTTTCATTGAGATAAAGTTAAAAATTCAAGTCTCAGTATAGGATATTTGTAAATCCTGTTTCATCCAGATTATGTAATTGCCAAAGCAATGCTCATGACTGAAAGCAAAGTAACCACCATTTATGCAGAAGGCAAATATTTCAGAATAGACTCTTGCTTTCTTTATATCTTCATGCATATCCTTAACCATCAGATTATAAGCCATTCAACAGCTTCAAAACAGCCTAACAACAAAGAAATAAGTGCAACTCCAAGTTTCAGACTTCTAATACCCCAATACCCGTACTGTTTCACCAATGATTGAAAATATGATCTTCGCACCAACTGCAAGGACATCACTCAACAAAATAAAATCTAACGACAAACACAAGGCTGCATTTAACTTAAGGTGGATATCAACTCTAAGACAAACATTTTGCACTTCAATGGTAGTGTTTATTGAATCTAGACAACTAATACTCAAGATAATTTACATTGACACTTCATGAGAATTGGCATAGGAGTTTTCTAGAAATGGAAACCATCAGTTCAAAAGCAATTTCAGACCTGTGAGAAGAGAGTCGAGGCTTGGCAGGTGTCTACCATTATCAGCAGCTCCTTAAACCTAACAAATCCCATTATGAATAAAAACTGAGTTCTTTGTCCAACAAAGAGATTATGATTTGATGATTACAAATGTCAGTCACTGATAAATATAATTATAAAGCCAACGTTAAGATATAAGACTCCTACAATAATTTTATTACAAAAAGTTTAAGTTTCATAGAATATTTTTCATAAAACAAAAATATAATCTTGAACTCATTGAACCATATCAGTAGAATCTCCATCATTATATGTAGCCATCCATATCTCCAATAATGATAAAGCATATGCAGTCAGAGCCCTTATTCTTTAGTCTATATGTTGAGGGATTGTTCCATTCATTTCCTCTTTATTTTTGTTGTTTTCTGTTTTGTACGTTTGTTAAACAGTAAAAGGTTGAGGAATCATTATGATAGGAATAAACAGTAAAAGGTTTATAATGGGAAGGAGCATATGGAATTGGGGCATGTTTGAAATGTGTTTTTAAAAACAGTTTTTTATTTTCAGACAAAAAAAACTTGTTTGATAAAGTCTGTTTTGTAAAAGTAGTTCTAAAAATTATAACTATTTTTAGTTTTTAGAATCAAATTTAGAGAACATATCTAAATTGTTTTTATTTGTGTTTTGGTTTTTGACTTTCAAAACAAAAACAAAAAACACCTATTTTATTAACTATTCTACAAAACAGTTTTAAGAGCAAAAAACACAAAACACAATCAACCAGACCCTTGGTTTCCCCTCCATGCCAACATGGGTAGTGGATAAAGAAGGGGGTATCTAGGAATTGGGGCACTGGAAGGTCTTGGGAGAGTCCAGAGTCTTCAGTACTCTGGGTTATCATTTTCTTTTCAGCAATATCATTTTCTTTTCTGCAACTTTCATATCATGTAATTTTCTTCCTTCATTGGTGTTAGTACTGTTCTTGCTGATTCCATTCAAGAATCAGCAATAATTAATACAAATATTTTCTGGCCTTTAATGTGTTATGGTTCTGGTTTTATCCTGTAAAGTGCCAATTCAAAACAAAAACTTAAGTAGTTATATGAAAGCACTTTAATGGATTTATATTTTATATTATATTTCTCTAATATGCCCCCTTACACAAAAGCTCATTGAACTTGAAGGGTAGACAATGCACAGGTCCACCTACCCATGCTAAGAAACTCTACAATATTTAATTATTTATTAATAGAATGGAGGCGATGAGGATCAAACTTTAGATCGCTTGTTCATAAATGCTCTGATACCATGTAAAACGTCAATTCAACCTAAAAACTTGAGCTGTTAGATGAAATCACATTAATGATTTTAGATTTTAAATTATATTTCTTTAACAGATCCTAACAAATGATATAAAAGTTCTCAATCTGGGGGGTTATGTAACACAAGAATGGAGGTTTGGTTTTTAGCTTGGGAGGAAAAACACAAAAGATGCAAGGAAAGGAATGAAATGGCCTCGCAACTCCTTCATGGAATTCTTCACAATCATGAAGAGAGAAATTCTAGATCAGAGAAATTGAAATCGCGAAAACACGAGGACTGTAATATGCAAAGCCATGGTGATATGAACATTAGCCACCACCAATTCCAACCTTTGCCACTAATCAAGGGAACAACGCTCACGATATAGTGAGTAGTAATCTCATTATGCATGTTCCCAGGATCAAGATTAAATGGGCGAAGTCAAAATTGGCTCCGATGAAGGTTTTTGTATGGTCAAAAGAGAAGGAAGAAGGGGGGAGAAGCAACAAAACCATGGTAGCAGATAGGATTTCAAGAAACCCAACCATTGTGCCACCATTATTGAGCTACTAGACTTGGTGTTTCACAAGGAGGAAGGTGGGTCTTCAACATGCAGTTATGAGTGGAAGTTGCAGCTAGGAATGCAAGAAATTTCAAGGAAGGATAAAATTCATCAAAAAAGGGAATACAAAAATTGGGCAAGGTGTTTGATGGGCCTGCAAGTGGTGAGTGGGTTAGTTTGTTAGGGAAATCTTCTAGAATATTGGAGAGGGAATGTGTGGAGTGGGACAGGCATGTATTGAGTGAATATTGGGGATTTAGGGATCTCTTAGAGCCTAGGTGTGTTGGTACTAAGGGTGAGCTAGGGGTCTTTTGGTGTATTTTTCTACAATTAGTATTTGTAAGAAGCTTGTCTCCATTACTGTTTCCTTCAATTTACAGCCAATAAAATTGGGTTCCATCATTTTGGTATTAGGGCATCTTTGATCCGGAGGTGCTTCTGGTTCGAAGTTGTGAAAAAATGAAAACCATGGGAGGAATCAGCAATTCAGAGCTCAAAAAAATGTTGTTAAAAGTGGTGAAGGTTTTCGATGAAGCAATACAGAAGATGGAGTCACAAAGCTTTGAAATTAAGGAGAATAATTTTGAACATAAAGAAGAAATTGAAGAAGAAGAAAGAGAAAAAGAAGATGTAACAGAACCAGAGGAAGAAGAAGGGAAAAATAATAAAGATGCAGAGGATACAGAAGAAGACACAGAAATTGGAGCAAACAAGATAAACAAAGAAAAAGAAGCAAAAGTAGGTGTTCAGATATATAAAACCATTAATGTAACATCACCCAATAGCTTAAGCTTTTGGGTTGAATTGGTTATTTACATGGTATCAGAGCCTCGTGTCCCGGGTTCAATCCTCACCGCCCCCACTTTCTCTTGTGAAATTTCTTAGCACAAGTAGATGGGCCTGTGCATTGTCCACACTTCAAGCCCGGTGGGCTCTCGTGTGAGGGGGCGTGTTAAGATATATAAAACCATTAATGTAGCCTCACCCAATAGCTTAAGCTTTTGGGTTGAATTGGTTCTTTACAGTAGGAAACAAAGAAGAAGAAGCGAAATCAAGTGCTCGAATCGAAAGCATGAGTAGCATTGGAATCGATTATAATTTATTGGTCACTACTTCATCCTCTGGTGGTTGTGTTTTCCAGATCGAGTATGTTGCCCAAGCCATCAAAAACATGACTGTTATTGGGATCAATCGCAAAGATGGGGTTGGGTTGGGCGTTGAGAAGCTTATTCCCTTGAAAATGATGCTACCAGGACGAAATAATACACTCCACTCATCGACACTTTGGGATGGCTGTAGTAGGATTAGCAGTTGCAGAAGAAGATGATGACAATGCAGTAGGAGAAGAAAATGAAGACGCAGAAGAAATTGCATAAGGAGAAGATGCAGAAAAAGAAGAAAAAGAAACCCAGCCATCGATTTGTATGCGAGTGGAGGAGAAAGAAGGGGCATTGGGGAAGATGAACACCAGTATGGGTTCGGTGACTGGGTCAGGAATTGGGTATCAAACGTGTTCGACATTAACAACCCGAATAGTAAATTCGTTTGGAAACCATAATGCTAGTGGAATGGGCTAGGGCACTAGAAATGGGTCCAATTCATTTCAGCAAGAGCCCACTAACACTAGTTTGTTAGGAAAATCTTCTAGAATATTCTTTGAGGAGGGAATAAAAGGAAACGGAACATGTGGAATGGGAGAAGCATGTATTGAGTGAATATTGGGGATTTGGGGATCTCTTAGAGCCTAGGGGTGTTGGTTTTAACGGTGAGCTAGGGATCTTTTGGTGTGTTTTTCTGCAATAGGTGTTTGTAAGGAGCATGTCTCCATAACTGTTTCCTTCAATTTATAACCAATAAAATTGGGTTCCATTAGTGTTGGTCTATTAAGCCAAGCCCAAATTATTGTCAAAATGTTTTTAGCCCAAACCAATGACATGGCTACCTTTTTTTTAACATATTGTGATGTTTAGGCTAGTGAGCCCATACTTCAGTATGAACCCAGTTGACCCAAAATACCTTGGTCCTATCCAGCTAACCCGTCTGTGTTTTTTTCCAAACATTACATAGAAACTACGTACATTGTGTGTCGATTGGATCGGCTGTTGCTATGATCCTTTTGCTTGTTTCACTTTCATCAGTTGGTACCATGTCACCATCCTACTTTGCATAACCGATGTTCTCATCCGCATAAGGTTCACCCTTGACAGCTTATCAGTTGCGGGTCACGCATGACCCTTATAAGGAGAAGGAAATAATCTAAGCCTGCTCTTGCAACTCTTGGCTGATGGCATCATTCTGTAATATCTAGCCAATAAGCAAAAGGTGTCTCTAGAAGGTTCGATTAGCTATGGTGAGCAAAGCATGACCAACTCGAAACGCATCAGGTCCCTATGAAGCACCGATTCGTTAAAAAAAAATTCTCCGATGTATCCGATACGCGTCCCAGACGGGTATGCTTCTGACACCGCTTTTGAAGTATCGAATGGGTCAACGGCTTCGATACGGTCAAATGCAGTTTTGAGAATTTTTAAAAAATGAAGGTCATTTTCTAACGGACGATTTTGGCCCAGAAATACCTAAATCGAAATCTCACTTCTATACTCACCTCATTCAAAGTTGTCTCTGTTCTTCCTCTTTGGACGCCGTTGCTGTTCCTCCTTCTTTGCTCCAGCGATCTCTTTCAGTGTTCCTCCTTGGCTTCGTGCATATGCTTGAACACTAAATCGTTCATTTTTTCTCTCGCTTTCCTCCAATACCCACATCCAAAGACTTCTTCAGTAGATACTTCTCTACTACTAAATCGTTATTTTACTGCTTTCTCTGACTCTTAGCTGATACCTCTCTCTATTTGCATGTGTTGATGTGCCTTTGGGTTTTGTCTCTGCTGGTTTGACTTTATCCTTTGTCTCTGTCAGTTATCCTCATTCATTCTTTTTTTCTTTAATATCGTATATGAAGAGCAGAGCATTAATAATATTGTATATCGTTTTTTTTTTTTGGAAACATTGTCTTTATCCTTTGTCTCTGTCAGTTTCTCTTTTTTATGTCATTGTTATTATTATTGTTCAATAATTTTTATTTTTATTTTGTATTATGTTAATTATTTATGCTTTTGTCTTGATTTTTTTTATTGTATGGATAATTTATTATTTGTGTTTATGATTTTCTTTTTATTATATTTTGTTAATGTGAACTACACTCTATATTAAAAATATTATTTAATACTAAGACATATCGGAACGTATCGAAATATTAGTATTTTTGAAGTAACGTATCAACGTCGCGTGCCGGGAACGTATCGAAAACACCATGTCGGTATCGGTGCTTCATAGTCATGTCCTCAAATCTTGGGTGCAAGCTAAAGCTTATGGAAGAAATCAATCAGCTTGATGGTGAATTGCATGATTGCAATGAGTACATTAAGAGCCCTAGATTATTTATTAATTTAGAATCTCTCATTGCCCAGTCACAAGAAGGGTTTAATTACCATAAAGTAGGAAGAGCCAAATTGTGTGATGAGAGGAAGTGAATATGAGGCAAAGAGAATGAACTTACAGTTGAAATTCAAAAGCTGAGAATAGAAGTTGAGAAGACTAAAAGGAGCCTTGATTAGGAAATTCAGGGTAATAATAACAGAGGACTGTATGTTCGTGAACTAAGTGTCACTATTCAAATACATCCAGACTTCATGTTTTCTGCCCCTGGTTGAGATTTGCTTTGTTGGTCTTATCATTGCAAGAGATTTGGTATGTCTCACCACGAACTGCTACAAGATGAAAGGCTACTTGGTTATATGGAGGATGTCTTTGGTTGATTGGGTAAATTGTTATCACAATTGAAGGATATTGAATGTGTAGAGAGCATATCCTTCAATCATATTGTGACCTATAGAAGGTTTGTTGAAGAGAAAAATGAGGATGTCAAAGAGCTTGCTTCGGTGTCTGCTGAAGCCACTGGACTTAATGAGGAAAATGTTTCAATCCTAAAGTTTAATTGAATTCAAACTGGCTAGAAGTCCAGAGGAAATAGTTGTAAATGAAGATAATGTGAGAAAAGTTAGTCTATATCCCAGTGATGTTGTGCTCCCAAAGTTTACAAATGGCCTATGCACACTTGAAGTTTCGCCTATGGATGGCCAGAAATTTACAGAAGCACTCCATGCTCATGGAATTAATGTTCGCTATATTAATCCAGCCTATGTTTAATTTCTAAGGCAGTCTCAATCAGGTAAAGGTTTAAACTAGGAAGGGGCATAGAGAATTGGTTTTCCCTCCATGCTGACATGGATAACTCAATCAGGTAAGAGAATATTTGGGAAGATCTTTTACGATTATTTGGCTATAGGTTATATAGGTTATATAGGGGTAGCAGGGTATCTTGGAATTGGGATATTGGATGGTCTTGGGAGAGTCCAAAGACTCTCTAATACTCTGGTATATCATTTTATTTTCTGCAACTTTCATATTATGTAATTTTCTTCCGTCATTGGTGTATGTACAGTTCTTGCTGATTCCATACAAGAATCAGTCTTAGATTCCTGTTTTCAGGCTTTTAATCTGTTCTGGTATTGGTTGGATCCAAACACATTATTTTACCTTCTTTTTGCAAGTTTTTAACTTCGTCTCAATAAATCTTACTTTATTATTTAGAAGAAAAAAATTATTTTTTCATTTCATGAATACAATTTACAATTCAAAGGTCACGAATAAAAAGATGAATAAGAATCCATACCTGCGCTTCTCTTTCATTTGTTTCACAGCATCAGCTAAATCATGACTTTGAAGCTCTTCTGAATCCTGAAACTTCAAAAACTCATCACCTCCATGCCCAGTCATATAAAGAAGAATATGACTTCCTTCATCACTAAGAAGTCGCTTGGACCTCGGAACAGCAGTCTCATGACGACCAGTTAGCACCCGTAGAAAGTTTTCCACTGTCACTTCATATCCACGATAATCTACCTGAGTGATTGCAGGCAAAAATGATCATCCTCTAAAAGATACTACATATTAAGAGCACTAAAACAAGTAGAAAGAGACAAACATTTTCTCTTATAAATATTATAAGAGATAGAAGTACAGTTAAATGAGAGAAGAAAATTAAACATGAGGTCTTTTCAAGTCATAACTGCTTTGCACATTATAACACTAGTACTTTATCTGCTAAGAGAAAATAACATTTATTGTGAAGATGAACACAAAAACATTACATGTTAGTAAAATACATTTTCTGAATGTGAGTACATTTCTCAGGAAGACATACTTAGGTAACTATCATAGAAGTTACAGGCTTACTGCTAATAATTTATTCCAGTATAACTGCTTAAAAGATGAACTAAACAACTTTATGGCAAAATATGACCTGACTCATAAAGTTCTCTACCATACCCAAGCTAGCTCAGTTATTAGGCTGATACAAACCTTGGGAGAACATCAACACAAAAGCTAGCTCATGAGATAGGAGAGCACAAAGTCCATATAAACACCACACCAGAACCTTATGTTTCCAATGTGGACTCCAGATCTCATACCTTGGAGTAGGATCGTAACATTCCACCACGCTCCGCAGCCCCAGCGCCACGCTGGCTGGCTTTACGCTAGTCTTTTTACTAGTCCTAGGCGAACACTGCAATGCCAGTGTCACCACCCACGCCACTCGATTGCAACCGGGAGACATAGTGGAAGACTCTTATACCAATTGATACAAACCTTGAGAGAACCTCACCCCAAAAGCTAGCTCATGAGGTAGAAGAACACAAAGTCCTTATAAACCCCGCACCAGAACCTTATGTTTCCGATATGGGACTCTGATGGGTTTATGGGCTGAAAGGGATGAGACGTTTGTTAGTTTGTTAGGAAAGTTTCTAGAATATTCTGAGAGTTTGAATATGTAAAGAACCAATTCAACCCAAAAGCTTAAGCTATTAAGTGAGGGCCTCTTTAATGGACACCCCCCCCCCCCCCCCACGAAAGCCCATTAGGCTTGAAAGGTGAATGATGCATCCGGCCCAGCCTACCTGTGCTAAGAAATTCTATAAGAGAAAGTGGAGGGCGGTGAGGATCGACCCATGACTCCGAGACTCTGATATCATGTAAAGAACCAATTCAACCCAAAAGCTTAAACTATTATGTAAGGGCCTTTTAATGATTTTATATATCTCTAACAGGATAAAAGGAGAGTGTGTGTGTAGTGTGAGGGGCCTGTATTAAGTGAATTTGGAGTGGGATTAGGGGAAGGATTTCTTTGGGGCCTAGGTGTTTTGGTTTTGGAGAGTGACTGAGGTCTTTTGAGTTTATTTTCTGTATTTTATCTTTGTAAGGAGCTTGTCTCCATTTCTGTTTTCATCATTTTCAGTTTAATAAAATTAGATTCCACCAATTTGGTATTAGAGCACTACAATCCTGGGAGTGCTCTTTGATCCAGATCTATATAAAATAAAAAATAAAATAAAATGGGAGGAATTAGTGATTTAGAGCTTAGGGAAAATTTGAAAAAAAATTATAAAAGCGTTCGAAGAGGCAATAGAGAAGATAGAGAGGCTTAGGCTTGAATACGAAAAGATGAAGTCTCTGAGTTTTAAAAAATTCCAAGAAAAAAAAAGAAAAGAAAGAAGAAAATGCAAAAGCAGCAAAGGAGAAAGAAGAAGACGATGAAGAAGAAGAAGCAAAACACAAACAGAGAATCTGTAAAGAACCTTGGGATACACCACCCCAAAAGCTAGCTCAAAGGGTGGGAGTGCCCAAGGCCACATTAGTTGCCCACACAATCAATGTGGAACTATATATCTCAACACGCCCCCTCACGCAAGAGCCCTTTGGGCGAGAAGCGTGGAATTGCACAGACCCAATTTTTGGTTTACCTTTTTGTGTTTTTTATTTTAATTCCACTTGAAAGTGGAGGGCCGTGAGAATCGAACTTGTGACCTTATAGTCAACGAACCTTGGGATACAACCAATGTGGGACTATATATCTCAACAGAATCGAAGGAACAAAGGAAAAAGAAAAAGAAGATGAAGAAGAAGACGAAGGAGAGCGAGACGAAGAGAAGAAGCCAGAAATCATGAAGACACAACCTTCAACAGAGAAGTAGGTTTCTTCAACTATGGGTGTTGGTGGTGGAAAAATAGTGCATGACGCTAAGAAGGAAAAAGGAACCAGGACTTCTAAGATGAAAGAAGAGTCGTCAGCACCAGGTATGATGCAAATCAAGGATTAACACGAAGATGGGTCTCAAGGGCCAAAAAAGATTTTCAAGTTCTTTTCCATTAATGAGGGTGGTTCAAATCCAGATATCACAGAGGAAAAAAAGAAGAAAAATATAATGGGAAAACTGCAAGGAGAATTAAACATGGAGGCAGAACCAAAATATGACTCAAAGAGAGAGGTTTTCTGTCTTAGCTATATACAAGATGTGCTCAAGATCGTGAAAAGAGTAGAGAGGATGGAGGTGCAAAAAAAAAAGGTCGCAACTGGAGTAGAGGGTATGTATGTGGAACAAAACCCACCAACGGCTCCACCACCACTGTAGTTGCCGGAACCAAGCACTCACGCGGCAAATGAGGGGTCATTTCTAGCGGAACAGCCATGGGTGTGTATTCGAGAGATACATCGCAAAGGAGATCGAGGGAAGGTGCAGATTGGGTCAATGTGGGACCTAATCTTGGATATGGTCAAGGAAAAGGGTATAAGCAAGGATAATGGAAAGGGTTGGGTCAAAAGTCCGATGGGCCAAGCCTAATTTTTCAACAATGACTTGCAAAAAATGATTCGAATATATGATACATTTTTTGGGCCTAGATGTCAGCTTTGGTGGGGCTTGGGTACAGCCAAGGGGGTACGCATATTTCCACCTCAAGAGAAACCCTTGCGCTGCACTGTCTACGTTCATGAGTCTACAATCGAAGACTGTTTTTTGGGTAGCAAGGCCATTGAAAACAGGGCAATCTGCATCTAGCTATGGGACCCAGGTGGAGGCTTCTCTCACATTTGTTCCTCACCTCTTTCTTCACCTTGAGAACAAGGTGAATTTTGGAGGGGAAGTATTGATGGGCCAGCCTATGGGCTGAAAGGAATGAGAGGTTAGTTAGTTTGTTAGGAAAGTTTCTAGAATATTCTGAGAGTTAGGATAAAAGGAGAGTGTGTGTGTAGGCTGGGGGGCATGTATTGAGTGAATTTGGAGCAGGATTTGGGGAAGGATCTCTTGGGATCTCTTTGGGGCCTAGGTGTGTTGGTCTTGGAGAGTGAGTGACGTCTTTTGGGTTTATTTTCTGCATTTAATCTTTGTAAGGAGCTTGGCTTCATTTCTGCTTTCATCATTTTCAGTTTTATAAAATTAGGTTCCACCAATTAGGTTAGCTCGTTTGTAAGGAAAGTTTCTAGAATATTCTGAGTAAGGATAAAAGAAGAGTGTGTGTGTAGTGTGGGAGGCATGTATTGAGTGAATTCAGAGTGGGATTTGGGGAAAGATCTCTTGGGATCTCTTTGGGACCTAGGTGTGTTGGTCTTGGAGAGTGAGTGGGTTCTTTTGGGTTTATTTTCTGCATTTTATCCTTGTAAGGAGCTTGGCTCCATTTCTATTTTCATCATTTTCAATTTCAAAAAATTGGTTTCCATCCGACTCCAAGTCTCATACCTTGGAGTAGGATTGTAACATAGGCTCATTATGTAACAAAACCTTGATATTGATTTTAATTACATGATAGCACCACATGAGCCTCCATATTAAAATGTATGCATAATTAAATATTATTATGTTTCAATCTATTTATAAATCAAATTGAAGGAAGATCTTAAAACTTTTAAATATTTCATATCTCAAGCATACAGATATAGTCAACGAAGCAAACATACAGAACCTCTGCTCAAACTCATGTACTATTAAAAAACAATGTTAAAGTTACTACAAACAATGTTAAACTTCTGGATAAGTTTCACCCAGCTAATCTGCAGCTTTGGAAACTAAAGTTACTACAAACAATGTTAAACCACATTTTGGAATGTAATGTTTAGATGAAGAAGTATCAAATATACAAATGATTCACCTTAGTGTTTGTGATTTGTAGAGCAAAAAATCTAAGCTTTGTAATGAGACAGAGTGAAAGCTAATAATAGAGATCTTCTCTACACTCTATAGAAAATTCATACATAAAAATGCATACCTAAAAGCTCACCTCCACATTGTCCCCATATAGATTAAGTCTATGGTTTTCATTATTAAAAACTTGGGCAGGGTACTTGTTTCTTGCATTACACGCCATGTCATCTGCTAGCATGAGTATAATCCTCTCATCAGGTATTCCTAACCGCTTAACTGTTCTGAATGAGACAGAATTCATAATGACCAATCGATCATAACCATGCATGATTCAAACAATCTAAAATAAGGCTAAATTAGATACTTACCTATATAATGACAAAGTATTGGCCATATGTCGATAATTAAACCTGAAAAAGGAAGCAGCACATTTAGTATAGTAACTAACCATGTTATACCACTGAAACCTCAAGGTACACTGTAGTTCAAAGTTCCTATATAAGCCACATAATCAGTTGCAGAAGTGCTCAGTAAAAAACTAGACAAAAATACATTTTTACTAAGTATTCTATTTTTCATTTAAAGAGGCGAACCGGAGCAGTGGTAAAACTATTCCTTCATGACTGAAAGGTCATGGGTTCGAATCCAGAAGACAGTCTTTTTGCAATTATGTAAGGTTAAAGCTGCATACAAGTATTACCTCCGCCCCACACTCTCTAGTCGGGTTTAACGAGGAGTGGTTATTCTATTTTTCATTTAAAATTATTTTTGCCAAAGATGCTCCGCAAAGAATTAGCGCATATATGGGAATAGTTTGTTTTGGAGAAGTAATCAGTTCTTTTTCTCAAGCTCTGTCACGAAGTTCTTGATTAAAAGCTCTTTTTGGCCCCAAAATAAGCTAATCGAAACACGCAATTAGACAAAAACTAAAAAAAATAAAGTAAAACACTTTGTAGTTTTATAAGGGTTTTTTTACTCATAAAATCATAACTAAGACCCAATTGAGAAATATAACAAAAAGAGTAAATACCCTTTTTCGGTCCTCAGCAAATTTTACGATGCCCGCTTTAGTCCCTAGCAAATAAAAAGGCTATTCGTGGTCCCTAAGAAATTCAAAGTGGATCCATTTTAGTCTTTTTGAGGGACTAATGTGGGTCTTTTTTGAATTTGTGAGGGACCATGATTTCAACTAAATGGATCCATTCTGAATTTCTTAAGGACCACGAATAGCCTTTTTATTTGCTAGGGACTAAAGCGGGCATCGTGAAATTTGCTGAGGACCAAAAAGGATATTAACTCTAACAAAATTAAGTAAGATATTGTTGTTCAAAAGAAATACTTATAAATTAAAGATGAAACCCTGATTTACCAAAAGCGAGATGTGCAGACCAAAACAGCCCAATTATTAGTGTGCATCGTAGTCTCAGAAGAAGATGACGAGTATGCTACAGAGTAGCTGATATTTCTCAGAAATAACAGCAATATCACCAGTACTTTCATAGGGATCTTTAAAAAACTTGAGATGATAAATCCCATGCTTTTATCCAGTTATTCTCACATCAACTTTACCAAATTTATTGTTCTTTTACACATGCAATTGATTGTCTGTTGCTTCTTTTCTTCCAGTACCAAGGAAATGCTCAATAACTGCAAACAAAATTCAGCCACCACAAATCAATCCCAAAAAACTAATATATCTTACATTTGACCTAATCAAATATCCGATGCAGCTTAAAATACTAACAAATTAAAACAACAAACTAGAATGATTCCGTTAAAAAAATCAGAGCTTCTTAGCTTTATAATTCATTAAAAGTTATTAGGCATGTTAGCCCACACAGCAGCAAACCAGACGCCACTGATAAATAATAATCCATGAATCAAGATTAACTAAAACCATAAAATACAATCTCTGAAAAAGTTAACGAAAGAATGAGAAAACAACCTAGAAAACTGCATATTAGAATGTGAAGCAATTAACTCTTTCAATGCCTAATTAGCAAATTGATTTTCCACTATCAATACCAGTCAAGTTAAATTGCCAATAATAGCAACCAGAGTTTGAATGCCGGAATGCCCCAGACCACATTACACTAAATTCCTCAACACCTGACTCACAAAATGACCAAAGCTTCAATTAATGGAATGGAACATGGTATTACAGAGGAGGGTTTAAGGAAAAAAAAAAATATATGCATGAAACTAGAGCATACAAGACAAACGAGGAAACAGCAAAGCAACAAAACATGAAAGATAGTTTTCACTTGACTAAAGGTTCATTTCTAGAAATTAAAAAAAAAAAAAAAAAAATTAATAACAATTTTAAGCATACACTGTAAAATGAAAGCTAGGAGGATTTATGAAAATGCCTAGATATGTTCCTTTTCTGTTTTAGATTCCTGTGATGTTGCTTTGTAAGGATCATTTGGCTCATACAAACACGCACCTAATTGAGTTTGATGTCGGAGGGACTATAACTAAATTAGGGCTGGTTCATGCGAACGGCGTCGTTTGTGGCTGAATTTCTGTAGCGCCGTTCTGTGCTTCAGTTATTCCGGCGAGATCGACGAGCTCTGGTGATTGGTGGCAGGGGCTGATCGCTGGGCTGGTTGTTCCAAGTTCGGGCTGATCGCTGGCTGGTTTCCTTGGCCCGATGTACAGTTTAGTTTTGTAAAACTAGTTATCACACAAATATAAATTAATTAATTAATAAATAAAAGTCCCAAGCTAACAAAGCTTGTGGTCAAGGAGGCAAATCACGTGGGTTATGTTATTCTCCCTATCATTTTTAACTATAAGTCTGGTTTAGATAATCTAATAAACTTAGATGAAACTAGTGTATTACCCGTGCGTTGTATGGAGGAAAAAAAATCGATTTGTTTGTCTCGTAAACACTAACGCAACACATGCAAGTATATTGCTGCATTTTACATTGTCATGTGGTCATTCAAAAATTACGAAGTTTGACTCAGCTTCTGTAAGTATTTTTCGGAGATGATCAGAACATTTAACAACATTTTTGTATGATATATCTGTAATAGAGTAAATCATAATAAACATAATAACGTAACATGTGAACAAAAAATATTTAAATGATGTGCTTGACATGAAGGTAATAAGAAAGATGTCGAACCTACATTTGTGATCCTTCGTCCTCTTAGAAATCAATGAGTAATAATCTACAAATGAAAGTATGAAAAAAAAAACATGAATATGTGAGTACAAATAAAAAGTGTTATAACAATACATCAATATATTGATGACCATGGAATACTGTTTGTTCAAAAATAACAGTTAACAATATACCATGTGTGCATGAAATACGATTCCTGCATGAGAAATAAAAAGTAGCAGTTAAAAAAACCAAACGTCAAACCAAACAGCAACGAAGATAAGTAAAAAAGCACTCCATTGCCATTTTTTTTGTCTTTACCTGTACCAAACAGTGATGTTATCTCCTTGTAGACAGAAGAAAATTTACTACATTAATCTTTGAAATACTTCCTTGTAAACTATATTAAGGGTACTATTTGTAACACAACCATTTTCATCAAGTATACCCCCACAACCATTTTTTATGGAAATAGCAATCCATAAAAAAACACCTATATTGAGATCAGATACAATAAAATTATACCCCCAAGGAATTACTGAATAACTTATTAGAATTGATATGACTGATATGGACGGTCCAATACTAAATAAACGAATATCCCCTCTTGATGGAATGATATTCTCTTTGAAAAGCAGTTTTGTTCCGTCTGCTAGAGCTTGAAGAACTCCAAAAGGGCCGGCGTATTCAGGTCCAATACGCTGTTGTATACTTGCAGATATTTCTCTTTCTAACCATACAATTGCTAGTACACTTATTGTGATTCCCAATACAAGAAGAAAAATGGGGGCAATATCTTCAATCCATGCCATGCTTGCTCTTTACTCTAGACAGTGCCACATATAATTGCCCATGAGTGAAGACAGACTTAGGGAGATAAATTGCAACATGCGAAAGAGATTGTCCTTGGCTCTTATTGATAGTCATGGCAAATAAAACAATAAGGGGGAATTGTCTTCTTTTGAAATTTATAGGAAATGTGTGACTTGATGGGTTCATCATCATTCTAGGGATTAACACAGTTTCACCTATATTACTTCCTGTAAGAACAATTGCCTCAACAACATGATTCCCCAATTTTGTAATGAGCAGCCTTGTGCCATTGCATAAACCTTTGGACTGATCAATATTTCTCAATAACATTACTGGAACTTTAACCTTCAAGGTTAATTTATAATCAGGAATCCCTGAGCACAAGAGTGTATTTAAGATCTCAGGTGTGAATTCATCATCCTTAACGGAGGAAGCCACATCTTGCTTCAGAATTTTATCTGAACTCAAAAATGTCCTTTCTTCACCAGGAATCATAGATATCAGGTGCTCGTTCAACATAGAAACATCGGACAATTTAGGAGTTAGAATAGCACGTTCTTTGAAAAATGTTGGATCTAGAATATTATCCAAGAGATTCGGATAAACAAAATTAACCATATCTGAAAGTGGATCTTCTGATTCTGTAATCAATAATTCATCTGGAATTGTTATCATAGATTCTTCGTCTTCATCATCTCCAAGATCACCATCCCCAACTTTAAGTAGCCACTCAGAAAATTCTTTTATTTCCTTCACATCATGAGTGGTACTTCCAGAATTAAGACGCATGTTCTTGGTCAAAGTTAATAAATGACAATGGAACCATAGATGAGAAGAATTTATGGTTGCATTTACTATCTCCTGTCTGTTGCCATGAGGAATGACAGGTAATATTTGCCGAAAGTCACCTCCTAGAACAACAATTTTTCCACCAAATGGCATATCAACGCAGCTCGTGTCAGAAAATCTAAGAACATCTCTAAGTGTTCTATCCAGAACCTCAAAACAAAATCTATGCACCATTGGTGCTTCATCCCAAATGATTAACTTCGTTTTTGACAGCAACTCAGCTATAGTAGAATTTGGCTTTATATTACACTTTGAATCTTCATTGATCTGAATAGGAATACGAAATCTAGAATGTGTTGTTCGTCCTCCAAGAAGCAGAAGGGAAACAATTCCGCTAGAAGCAACATTAAGTACTGTTTCAGCTTTTGATCTAACAGATGCTGAAAAAGTATTCCAAATAAATGTTTTTCTTGTACCACTGAATCCGTATAGGAAGAATAACCCTCCTTTACCAGCTCTAACTGCCAAAATGATTTTGTCATAAACAACTCTCTGCTAATCAGTGAGGGAATTCAATAGTCTTTGATGCTCTTCTCCCAATGAAAATCTATCATACATTAATTTATCAACCACTAATCGATTATGTATATCAAGCAACGATTCACTGGTGATGCGAGGCATTGATGGGTAATCAGAGAGTCATTTACCATTGCTCTGTAACACCTTATCAATTTCAGCAAGTGTTATGTTTTTTATACTTTCTTCTGTAAAAAGCGCATCTGAAAAACCATAAAATACAAAGAAAAAAAAGCTAAAATTAACAAAGAGAAAGGTATAAAGGAAAGAACAAAAGCGAAATAAATGATAAAGCAACATATGCTGAATTCGGGTAAAAAAAAAGCGAAATAAATAGTAAAGCAACATATACTGATTTCGGTTTTTTAAAAATATAAATGTGTTAAATATTATCATAACACGTACCTTGATTTCGTTCATAATCTAGAAGTCCTAAAGAATAGCAGGCATCTTTAAATGTAGGAAAAAACACGCCATTGATTGTTCTAAGATCTTCATAACTGGTACACCCCCCTTTGAAAAGTAAGCAACGTGCGAAGATAGGAATCTTCTCCATTATTGGCAGAAAAACGATTTATTCTCCCAATCGAAAATCCTACTTTTCTAGGATTCCATTCATGTGTTTGGTTTTTGTAAACAAATTCAGTCGGGTACTCTGCATAAGTTAGATGCCTACCTTCTGGATATTTTTTATTTGCATCCATCCAAGACTCAAAGATTGATAGTCTAGACTCCGCCCTTGTCTTGACATCAGAAATCGAAGCATTATCACTGAAAGTAATGTTCTTTTCATTGGGCAAGTGAAATGGCAATCTCTGAACATGGGGTGTCTGGAATGAATGTTAAATCCAAAAATTCTCCAAGCAGCTTCACATGCGGAGACATACCTATAATAAATAAATAATTGAAACAACAAAGTTGAAAAATCCTCAAAGAAGATACGTCGATTTTTTGGTGCATCAAAATCAGATTAGAGATAATTTTGAGTACCTGCGGTCATAAAACATTTTGATTTCATCTTCTGCATGATGAACAGCAGCTGTCACTCTATCATTCCCTTTGTGAATGTATTTAAAAAGATATTTAATGACACTTCTCTGGCAAGT